>NW_025533540.1:107500-112500 GCF_020615455.1 Coregonus clupeaformis
TTTGATTTTCCCATGATGTCAAGCAAAGAGGCACTGAGTTTGAAGGTAGGCCTTGAAATACATCCACAGGTACACCTCCAATTGACTCAAATTATGTCAAATAGCCTATCAGAAGCTTCTAAAGCCATGACATCATTTTCTGGAATATTCCAAGCTGTTTAAAGGCACAGTCAACTTAGTGTATGTAAACTTCTGACCCACTGGAATTGTGATACAGTGAATTATGAGTGAAATAATCTGTCTGTGAACAATTGTTGGAAAAATTACTTGTTTCATGCACAAAGTAGATGTCCTAACCGACTTGCCAAAACTATAGTTTGTTAACAAGATATTTGTGGAGTGGTTGAAAAACGAGTTTTAATTACTCCAACCTAAGTGTATGTAAACTTCCGACTTCAACTGTAGATACATAATGTTTGCTGTTATCCTGTTTATCTCACTCTTAACAACTTAGTAGTTAGTAGTTACTGTATTTTTGACTGTGCTGTTCTTTCTTTTTGCAAGATAATAGATTGTAAAATCCATCAATGTAATTGTCTGCATCACTTCCAATCCCCCATATGTTTTTTTCTCTCAAATATATATATATACACACATATATATATATACATACATACAGACATACATACATACATACATACATACATACATACATACATACATACATACATACATACATACATACATACATACATACATACATATATATATACACATACACATAACCTCCCAAGTGGCGCAGTGGTCTAAGGCTGCATCGCAGTGCTAGCTGTACCACTAGAGATCCTGGTTCGAATCCAGGCTCTGTCGTAGCCGGCTGCGACCGGGAGACCCATGGGGCAGCGCAAGGGTTGTGGGTTTGATTCCCACGGGGAAATAAAAAAATAATGTTTGCACTCACTAACTGTAAGTTGCTCTGGATAAGAGCGTCTGCTAAATGACTAAAATGTACATATATATCCATACACATATCAATTTTTTTTATTTTATTTCCCTTCATTACTTTCCAACCCCACCACCCCTTGCCCAATTGGAGTAAACTAGTGAACAACAACGCTTAGGCCTCTACTTCCAGCCCATACATACTATATACATTTTATGGGCACAGTCAAATTCTACAATAATTATATTTTGTTTGTTTTTACTCCTGAACTTCCTCCGATCATTTTCATGATGTCCATCTGGTTTGCTTCTATATGCCATATTTTTCTAACTGCTCTTTCACAAAAGCTCTCAACCTATAACCTATATACTTATTATGGACACAGTATGCTTTACGTTTACTTGCTCTTTGTCATTTTCTTTCTCATTGTTAAGTAAACCTTTACCTTGTTAATTCCTGCGTCTGCGTCCTGCCTCTTCGTATCCTCAGTACTCGTCACAGAATCACACACCAAACGAAAATGGATGCAGCAGGAGTTTCCCAGTGCCTGGACCAGCACCAGCAGCAGCTTGCCCAGTTGAACGCCACCATGCAGGTAGTGCTCCAAACTCTGCATAATCTGCCCAGCGCTCCGGTTCCACCTCAGGGAGCGGCGAGTGCACCCAATCCACCTGTTCCCGTGCTATCACCCACTTCTGAGGGAACCTTCGCCCTACCGGAGCGCTATGACGGTAAAACAACTAAATGTAGCGGCTTCCTGCTACAGGTTTCCCTTTATCTGGGGCGTCAGCCTGGGGCATATCCATCTGACCAAGCCAGGATAGTGCTGGTGATTTCGCTACTTAAGGGAAAGGCGCTGGATTGGGCCACGGCAGTCTGGGAAGGAGGTGAGGCCGTGGTGCTTCCCTACTCCACCTTCCTCGCTCGGTTCAGGGCGGTCATCCCACGGAGGGAAAGAACGGGGGTGAGCGTCTCCTCCAGCTACAACAGGGAGAGGGGCCCGCGTCCGAGTACGCTCTGAGCTTTCGCACGGTGGCGGCGTCTTCCGGCTGGAATGAGCCTGCTCTGCACACGGCCTTCAAGATGGAACTCGCATGTCGGGACGACGAGATGGACCTTGATACCGTCATTGCCACATCCATCTGTCTTGACGACATGTTGAGAGACAGACGGTGTTCCAAACACCTCCCTGAGTCTCGACGCTGACCCCATCTGAGCTGTTGAAGCCCTGGCTCCGAGTCCTCACCCATGCAGGTGGGCAGCACCCCTAAACCACCACGGACCACAGATCTCCTCTGAATGGGGGTTGCCCACCATGCCACTGCATTCTCTGCTACATGTCACCTTGCTGGACAATAAACCCCTTGGATCAGACACCATAACGCACATCACTCTCCCCATCACCATCACCATTCCCACACTACCGGAGCACCACGAGGAGCTGTCATTTCACATCGTCACGTCACCCCTTCACCGGATCGTCTTGGGATTGCCCTGGCTCAGACTACACAACCCCACCATCAATTGGAGCACCAAGAGGATCACAGCCTGGTCCACCTCATGCCGGAGGACCTCCCTGCCGGTGGTTTGTTGTTGCACGTCAGTGGAGAGTCCGGAGTCCGCCCTCCAGCCCAACATTCCACGTGAGTACGCAGATCTCTCCGATGTCTCCTCTTCATCAAAGGCTACGTGTCTCCCTCCTCACAGGCCCTGGGACTGCACCATTGACCTGCTGGAGGGACAACACCCCCACGAAGAGTTACATTTACCCCCTTTCCATGGCGGAGACTGAGGCCATAGAGAAGTATGTGGCGGAGACCCTGAAACAGGGGTTCATCAGACGCTCTACCTCTCCTGCCTCAGCCAGCTTCTTCTTCGTGGCCAAAAAAGACGGAGGACTGAGGCCGTGCATTGACTACAGGGGGCTGAACGCAGTCACCACCAAGTACCGGTACCCCCTCCCTCTGGTTCCGTCGGACATCGAGCAGCTACGAGGGGCCTGGCACTTTACCAAGTTGGACCTGAGGAGTGCCTACAACCTGATCCAAATCCGGGAAGGAGACGAGTGGAAGACGGCATTCAGCACTACCTCAGGCCACTATGAATACTGCATCATGCCCTATGGCCTCGCCAACGCACCTTCTGTGTTCCAGTCCTTCGTCAATGACGTGTTCTGAGACATGCTGAGTAGACAGGTGGTGGTGTACATTGACGATATCCTGATCTACTCGGCTACGTTCGAGGAGCACGTCAGGGGCGTCCGAGCTGTCCTACTCCGCCTCCGGGAACACAGCCTGTTGGTGAAGGGGGAGAAATGCGAATTCCACCAACAGGCCATCTCCTTCCTGGGATACAGGATCAGTCCTCAGGGGGTGTTCATGGAAAGAGAGAAGACGGACGCCGTCAGGTCATGGCCAGTCCCCACCACCATCAAGGGCCTACAGAGCTTCCTGGGCTTCGCAAATCTCTACTGGCGTTTCATCAGGTCCTTCAGCTCCATAGCCGCCCCGCTCACCTCTCTCCTTAAGGGTGGACCTCAGTAGCTGGCCTGGAACCCTGAGGCTAACGCTGCCTTCAAGAGGCTGAAGGAGAGGTTCACCACAGCGCCCATCCTAAAACACCCAGATCCATCTTGTCCTTTCATCCTGGAGGTGGACGCATCTGAGGAGGGCGTGGGTGGCGTCCATCTGAGGAGGGCGTGGGTGGCGTCCATCTGAGGAGGGCGTGGGTGGCGTCCCCTCCCCCAGCTGCAAGGTAAGCCAGAGAAGATGTATCCCTGTGCCTTGTTCCCTAACCCTAACCCTAACCCCCGCAGAGAGGAACTATGGAGTTGGAGACAGAGAGCTGTTGGCGGTGGTCCTCGCTCTGGAGGCATGGAGACACTGGCTGGAGGGCGTAGTCCAGGAGGGGAGGGGAGAGGAGAGGAGAGGAGAGGAGAGAGAAAACAGAGAGAGAACAGTGAAAACATCTGTTCTACTGACTGATTGGTCCTTTTCTCTTACAGATCTGTTGAAATGTTTCAGGCTTGATGTGATTCCACATGCTGAATACTTTCCAGGCATTTCCACCTGTTTTCCTCCCCTTCGGAATGTAACATGTAATAGTATTCCCTTCTGACGGTTGAGATTCTACCTAACAGATGGTATTCAGACAGGCAGGGTCATTGTCAGAGGTTAGGAGGTATTCAGACAGGCAGGGTCAGAGGTTAGGGGGTATTCAGACAGGCAGGGTCATTGTCAGAGGTTAGGAGGTATTCAGACAGGCAGGGTGAGAGGTTAGGGGGTATTCAGACAGGCAGGGGTATGAAAGACATGTCAGAGGTTAGGAGGTATTCAGACAGGCAGGGGTATGAAAGACATGTCAGAGGTTAGGAGGTATTCAGACAGGCAGGGGTATGAAAGACATGTCAGAGGTTAGGAGGTATTCAGACAGGCAGGGGTATGAAAGACATGTCAGAGGTTAGGAGGTATTCAGACAGGCAGGGGTATGAAAGACATGTCAGAGGTTAGGAGGTATTTAGACAGGCAGGGGTATGAAAGACATGTCAGAGGTTAGGAGGTATTCAGACAGGCAGGGGTATGAAAGACATGTCAGAGGTTAGGAGGTATTCAGACAGGCAGGGGTATGAAAGACATGTCAGAGGTTAGGAGGTATTCAGACAGGCAGGGGTATGAAAGACATGTCAGAGGTTAGGAGGTATTCAGACAGGTAGGGGTATGAAAGACATGCCAGAGGTTAGGAGGTATTCAGACAGGCAGGGGTATGAAAGACATGTCAGAGGTTAGGACGTATTCAGACAGGCAGGGGTATGAAAGACATGTCAGAGGTTAGGAGGTATTCAGACAGGCAGGGGTATGAAAGACATGTCAGGGGTTAGGAGGTATTCAGACAGGTAGGGGTATGAAAGACATGTCAGAGGTTAGGAGGTATTCAGACAGGCAGGGGTATGAAAGACATGTCAGAGGTTAGGAGGTATTCAGACAGGCAGGGGTATGAAAGACATGTCAGGGGTTAGGAGGTATTCAGACAGGCAGGGGTATGAAAGACATGTCAGAGGTTAGGAGGTATTCAGACAGGCAGCGGTATGAAAGACATGTCAGGGGTTAGGAGCTTCCTC
>NW_025533540.1:745000-869138 GCF_020615455.1 Coregonus clupeaformis
TTAGTTAGTTAACTAGCTAGCTTGTGTATGTGTAGAGCGGCTCCAGAATGAATAACAAGTCTTACCTTTTTGTAGTTAATGAATCCAATGTGAAACGTGATAACTATAGTATCCGCAACTAGCATTGAAACGTTAATACATTCTTCTCTAATTAAAAATCTCTCCCTAATTTCTGAATCACGCTTGTAACGTCAGTACAGTAGACAGTGCTTCAGAGAGGGAGGTAGCCTACACACACACACACTGGTAAAGATGTTCAGCTGACAGACACTGGAATACGTTTCTAAGTGACAGAGGGAGGGCTTTGCATAGGAGCCTTGTGTTCTTTGTGGGATGCCAGGGGGAAAAAATGTCCGGAAGGTAAATTAACGTTATTAACTGGTTCCCGTGCTTTTAAAATAACGTTTCTGTTCCGGAGCAGTATAGATCACTTTCGTTCCTGGTTCTCTTTCTGTTCCTCTAAAAATTTCGTTATTTTACGGTTTTCGGTTCTGTTCCCTGAACCAGTTCCAACCCCTGATGTGAATTATTATAATTATCTTCTACTAAAGAAAATTTCACCCCAAAACTATCTTATAACAGATGTATTTCTGTATTTTGAAAGTTATATATCTTGAGAACTTGATTGCTGACATGCAAAACATTTTTGGACTATATCAACAATCGACTAATGAAACAAATACCAAAAGATAGTTTTTGGGTGGAATTTTCGTTCATAGACAGGCTCCGGAATTTTGGTGACTAAAAAGTATTTTTCAAACCTCCCGCTTTGGGCTGGATGTGTCAGTCTATAGTTCATACATGCAGAATCTACAGTGGCTTTCGGAAGTATTCACCCCCCTTGGCATTTTTCCTATTTTGTTGCCTTACAACCTGGAATTCAAATGGATTTTTGGGGGGTTTGATTTACATAACATGCCTACCACTTTGAAGATGTAAAATATTTTTTATTGTGAAACAAACAAGAAATAAGACCAAAAAAAACAGAACTTGAGCGTCCATAACTATTCACCCCCCCCCCAAGTCAATACTTTGTAGAGCCATCTTTTGCAGCAATTACAGCTGCAAGTCTCTTGGGGTATGTCTCTATAAGCTTGGCACATCTAGCCACTGGGATTTTTGCCCATTCTTCAAAGCAAAACTGCTCCAGCTCCTTCAAGTTGGATGGGTTCCGCTGGTGTACAGCAATCTTTAAGTCATACCACAGATTCTCAATTGGATTGAGGTGTGGGCTTTGACTAGGCCATTCCAAGACATGTAAATGTTTCCCCTTAAATCACCCGTGTTGCTTTAGCAGTATGCTTAGGGTCATTGTCCTGCTGGAAAGTGAACCTCCGTCCCAGTCTCAAATCTCTGGAAGACTGAAACAGGTTTCCCTCAAGAATTTCCCTGTATTTAGCGCCATCCATCATTCCTTCAATTCTGACCAGTTTCCCAGTCCCTGCCGATTAAAAACATCCCCACAGCATGATGCTACCACCACCATGCTTCACTGTGGGGATGGTGTTCTCGGGGTGATTAGAGGTGTTGGGTTTGCACCAGACATAGCATTTTCCTTGATGGCCAAAAAGCTCAATTTTAGTCTCATCTGACCAGAGTACCTTCTTCCATATGTTTGGGGAGTCTCCCACATGCCTTTTGGCGAACACCAAACGTGTTTGCTTATTTTTTCTTTAAGCAATGGCTTTTTTCTGGCCACTCTTCCGTAAAGCCCAGCTCTGTGGAGTGTACGGCTTAAAGTGGTCCTATGGACAGATACTCCAATCTCCGCTGTGGAGCTTTTCAGCTCCTTCAGGGTTATCTTTGGTCTCTTTGTTGCCTCTCTGATTTAATGCCCTCCTTGCCTGGTCCGTGAGTTTTGGTGGGCGGCCCTCTCTTGGCAGGTTTGTTGTGGTGCCATATTCTTTCAATTTTTTAATAATGGATTTAATGGTGCTCCGTGGGATGTTCAAAGTTTCTGATATTTTGTATAACCATGTGACAGATCATGTGACACTTAGATTGCACACAGGTGGACTTTATTTAACTAATTCTGTGACTTCTGAAGGTAATTGGTTGCACCAGATCTTATTTAGGGCTTCATTGCAAAGGGGGTGAATACATATGCACGCACCACTTTTCTGTTATTTATTTTTTTGAATTTCTTGAAATATATATATATATTTTTTTTCACTTCACCAATTTGGACTATTTTGTGTATGTCCATTACATGAAATCCAAATAAACATCCATTTAAATTACAGGTTGTAATTGCAACAAAATAGGAAAAACGCCAAGGGGTATGAATACTTTTGCAAGGCACTGTATGAGCAGAATTACTGTCTTACCTCACTTAGCTACGAAGTCCCTAGTTTGAAGCGACTGTTTTTCTGGAAGCTGTGCTGCGCCATTTTTCCTACATTTTCCTCCACGTGGGCCAGCCCCCTAGCAATTAGAATTCTAGCCAATGAGCTTCAGCCCCTCGCCATTTGAGTGACAGCTAGCAAGATGCGCACACACAGCAGAGACAGAGAACAATGACGTATCTGCACATATGTGACGTACTAAGCAATTTTCGTTGACCACTTTGGTCTCGTGAGCGCTACTTTCAGGACAACTGGCTAAAAAGTATACAAAAGAATATTTTGTACATTAATCAGAATGAATGTGACTTGTTGTGTGACTGAATATGTATCTCTGTCTTCAGGCCTGTGTGCTCCCAGTGCTGTAAAAAGGTGAGCCAAAGTCCTCCTTGTCCATTGACCACACTAGCACTTTAATTGTTGACAGATTGCATGTTCAGATTGTCTATATCTGACCCTCCTAACTCTGTCCTGTTGTTCCAGATGAGGCTTCCCTCCAAGCCGTATGCCAACCTGCCCATCTCCTCTCTGGGACCTCCTACCACCACCACCCTACCCAGGGAGGAGGAGGCCGGAGGGACATCAGCCTTGGACACCCCAGAGAAGCCCTCGTCCAGCCATCACCACAGTCTTAGTCTGCGCCGGTCCGTCTCCAGGTTACATTACCATCATTACCTGTCTTTGGGCTTAGGGATGTGACGAATAATGTTGAAACTGCTATTCTTTTTATCGTTTAAACAATAAGAAAAAAATCATGAAATGACATGTGAATTCAGTATGACCGCTAGGGGGCAGTGCAGTTCAATCTACCGCAGTCCTGGCTACCTACCAGACAGAGCTCACCTCACTGCTGTCCCCCACCCACTCAGCAGTGATGGTAGTTAATGCCGTTTTTAGGTTCTCTGCTGTGTGCCTCTCCTCCTTGTTCTCAGGACTTCATGTCCCACTGTCCATCACTGTGATGGCTCGTTGCAGTGATGTAGGACCGCGTGTCCGTAGACGTCCATCACTGTGATGGCTCGTTGCAGTGATGTAGGACCCCGTGTCCGTAGACGTCCATCACTGTGATGGCTCGTTGCAGTGATGTAGGACCCCGTGTCCGTAGACGTCCATCACTGTGATGGCTCGTTGCAGTGATGTAGGACCCGTGTCCGTAGACGTCCATCACTGTGATGGCTCGTTGCAGTGATGTAGGACCGCGTGTCCGTAGACGTCCATCACTGTGATGGCTCGTTGCAGTGATGTAGGACCCCGTGTCCGTAGAGCGTCCATCACTGTGATGGCTCGTTGCAGTGATGTAGGACCCGTGTCCGTGAGACGTCCATCACTGTGATGGCTCGTTGCAGTGATGTAGGACCGCGTGTCCGTAGACGTCCATCACTGTGATGGCTCGTTGCAGTGATGTAGGACCCGTGTCCGTGAGGCGTCCATCACTGTGATGGCTCGTTGCAGTGATGTAGGACCCCGTGTCCGTAGACGTCCATCACTGTGATGGCTCGTTGCAGTGATGTAGGACCCCGTGTCCGTAGAGCGTCCATCACTGTGATGGCTCGTTGCAGTGATGTAGGACCCGTGTCCGTAGACGTCCATCACTGTGATGGCTCGTTGCAGTGATGTAGGACCCCGTGTCCGTAGAGCGTCCATCACTGTGATGGCTCGTTGCAGTGATGTAGGACCCCGTGTCCGTGACGTCCATCACTGTGATGGCTCGTTGCAGTGATGTAGGACCCCGTGTCCGTAGACGTCCATCACTGTGATGGCTCGTTGCAGTGATGTAGGACCGCGTGTCCGTAGACGTCCATCACTGTGATGGCTCGTTGCAGTGATGTAGGACCCCGTGTCCGTAGACGTCCATCACTGTGATGGCTCGTTGCAGTGATGTAGGACCGCGTGTCCGTGAGCGTCCATCACTGTGATGGCTCGTTGCAGTGATGTAGGACCCCGTGTCCGTAGACGTCCATCACTGTGATGGCTGCGTTGCAGTGATGTAGGACCCCGTGTCCGTAGACGTCCATCACTGTGATGGCTCGTTGCAGTGATGTAGGACCGCGTGTCCGTGAGCGTCCATCACTGTGATGGCTCGTTGCAGTGATGTAGGACCCCGTGTCCGTGAGCGTCCATCACTGTGATGGCTCGTTGCAGTGATGTAGGACCGCGTGTCCGTAGACGTCCATCACTGTGATGGCTCGTTGCAGTGATGTAGGACCGCGTGTCCGTAGACGTCCATCACTGTGATGGCTCGTTGCAGTGATGTAGGACCCCGTGTCCGTAGACGTCCATCACTGTGATGGCTCGTTGCAGTGATGTAGGACCCCGTGTCCGTAGACGTCCATCACTGTGATGGCTCGTTGCAGTGATGTAGGACCGCGTGTCCGTAGACGTCCATCACTGTGATGGCTCGTTGCAGTGATGTAGGACCCCGTGTCCGTAGGCGTCCATCACTGTGATGGCTCGTTGCAGTGATGTAGGACCCCGTGTCCGTAGACGTCCATCACTGTGATGGCTCGTTGCAGTGATGTAGGACCGCGTGTCCGTGAGCGTCCATCACTGTGATGGCTCGTTGCAGTGATGTAGGACCCGTGTCCGTAGACGTCCATCACTGTGATGGCTCGTTGCAGTGATGTAGGACCGCGTGTCCGTAGACGTCCATCACTGTGATGGCTCGTTGCAGTGATGTAGGACCCCGTGTCCGTAGACGTCCATCACTGTGATGGCTCGTTGCAGTGATGTAGGACCCCGTGTCCGTAGACGTCCATCACTGTGATGGCTCGTTGCAGTGATGTAGGACCCCGTGTTCATAGACGTTTTGTTGTTGTTTGAGAGCTTGCGCTTTGTACTTGCAGAGCAATCATTGTACAATTTCTCCATCTGGACTGTCACGGTTTTTCAACATGGCATCTAGTAGTCTGGTTCTAGATATGCCGTCAGGGTATTGAAGCAGACATCCTCTACCGTTGACAACGGCTGCATATCAACTGCAATAATTTCTGTAATCAGCGCTGGGATTCTCTCCCTCTGTCCCTGATCGCACGTCTTTAGTGTGACAAGCCTGTCTAATGTCTGTTATAGGGGGTCTGCGGTTCTGCCAGCGATGGGTTGGGTCTCACAGTGCCTCTTTCAGCATGTCTGTTATAGGGGGTCTGCGGTTCTGCCAGCGATGGGTTGGGTCTCACAGTGCCTCTTTCAGCATGTCTGTTATAGGGGGTCTGCGGTTCTGCCAGCGATGGGTTGGGTCTCACAGTGCCTCTTTCAGCATGTCTGTTATAGGGGGTCTGCGGTTCTGCCAGCGATGGGTTGGGTCTCACAGTGCCTCTTTCAGCATGTCTGTTATAGGGGGTCTGCGGTTCTGCCAGCGATGGGTTGGGTCTCACAGTGCCTCTTTCAGCATGTCTGTTATAGGGGGTCTGCGGTTCTGCCAGCGATGGGTTGGGTCTCACAGTGCCTCTTTCAGCATGTCTGTTATAGGGGGTCTGCGGTTCTGCCAGCGATGGGTTGGGTCTCACAGTGCCTCTTTCAGCACTGCACCTGGACTGCCACTGTAGCTCAATTCCACCTCGCAAAGTTTTCCACCTTCACTTTTTACTTCTCAAAGTATACGTCCCTGTATCACTGTTACGTCCCTGTTACGTCCCTGTATCACTGTTACGTCCCTGTTACGTCCCTGTATCAATCTGCCATTTTCCCAACTGTTAACGACGATGACGTGCGGAACGCTTTATATCCGTGGCAAATCATTGTAAAGATTCAGATCTCCTCCTACTAATGTTACAGCATTGTTGCATTAGGTATTTGTTAAATTTGTATTTTCCCTTTATGATAGTGATCGGGGACCTGTTAGTGGTAGTTCTGTGATAACTGCACTATGATTAACATTTTGTGGGGAAAAACAAACAAGTTTTTCTGTTAGGGATTTAT
Source organism: Coregonus clupeaformis (assembly GCF_020615455.1). NCBI lineage: Eukaryota > Metazoa > Chordata > Actinopteri > Salmoniformes > Salmonidae > Coregonus > Coregonus clupeaformis. The sequence goes on from NW_025533540.1 coordinate 751,258, forward strand.
TCTAAACGTTCACACCCCTAGTTACGTTCCATTACATCATTCCAGTGACCGACGGCAGTGAGAGGGTTGATTTGACTCCAGTGTTGTCCCTGAGAGAACATAGTTGACTGGCATCAAAATGGATGGTTGAATTGAATGATTTCAGTTTAAATCTTGTTGGTCAGAACAGAGCTAGGTGATTGGCTAGGGACCTGCTCTTGTTGGTCAGAACAGAGCTAGGTGATTGGCTAGGAACCTGCTCTTGTTGGTCAGAACAGAGCTAGGTGATTGGCTAGGGACCTGCTCTTGTTGGTCAGAACAGAGCTAGGTGATTGGCTGCTCTGCTTAAATAAAGGAAGTAGTAAAACTGACGCTCTTGAAGTCTGTCAGGTTGTAAATGGGAATTAGTTCTCACCTGGTTAAAGAAAGATTAAAGCGAAACCCTCCCTTCTCTCCACCCCCAGGTTATCCAAACGCAAAAGTGAGGGGTCTCGTGACGAGCCAGACCTGGATCTTCCCATGGAGCTGACAGAGGACTGGTGTACCATGGAGCTGACAGAGGACTGGTGTACCATGGAGCTGACAGAGGACTGGTGTACCATGGAGGTCTGCATCGACTGCAAGAAGTTCATCTCTGAGATCATCTCCAGCAGCAAGCGCTCTCTGGCCACCAAGCGAGCCCGTCTGAAGAGAAAGACCCAGTCCTTCTACATGTCTTCAGCTAACACAGACGACTACAGACCCTCTGAGAGGACCGTCAACGAGGTTTAGACTACAGACCCTCTGAGAGGACCATCAACGAGGTTTAGACTACAGACCCTCTGAGAGGACCGTCAACGAGGTTTAGACTACAGACCCTCTGAGAGGACCATCAACGAGGTTTAGACTACAGACCCTCTGAGAGGACCATCAACGAGGTTTAGACTACAGACCCTCTGAGAGGACCATCAACGAGGCTTAGCGTTAGACAGATGTTCAGTCCATGAGTTGTGGAAGAGACAGCATGGGTTCTCTTCCCCAAACCCCTAGTCTCAGGAACGATTGGATTGGTGTATTGCTGCAGCTGTGGACGGACGACTAGCTAGCCGTTGACAGGAAAACTCACTCACAGTATAATAGGCCATGAATAAAGTGTCTGCCACAGGATTGATGAGCTATTAGAATACTGAACCATGTCTTATTCTCTCACGTTATGTGATTAACCCTAATATACTGAACAACAATATAAAGCAACTGAGTTACAGTTCATATAAAGAAATCAGTCAATTGAAATAAATTCATTAGGCCCTAATCTATGGATTTCACATGACTGGGCAGGGGTGCTGCCATGGGTGGGCCTGGGAGGGCATAGGCCCACCCACTGGGGAGCCAAGGCCAGCCAATCAGAATGAGTTTTTCCCCCACAAAAGGTCAGACAGAAATACTCCTCATGCGCTCACTAACAGGGATGTAAACACATTTGTGCACAACATTTGAGAGAAATCAGCTTTTTGTGCGTACGGAACATTTCTGGGATCTTTTATTTCAGCTCATGGAACATGGGACCAACACTTTACATGTTGCGTTTATATTTTTGTTCAGTGTATTTTAGGGGACTTGGAAGGAGGGGGACCAATCAGACAGCTGCTGAGGTGGAGCCAAGCCAAGATAATATATATTTAACAATAGTAGTGTGGTCGGTCGGTGAGACCACTAGTGAGTGTTAATAACGTCCAGAGGTGAGCTGTTAATAAACTAACGTCCAGTTTCTGTCGGACTCAGGAAGAACAGACCCATAGTTTACGTCCCAAATGTCACCCTGTTCCCTACATAGTGCACTACCTGGTCTAACAGATAATGCTCTATAGATCCATCCGTCAGGTCTTAACAAGGCTAGTTTCCATAGTAACAGAATGCCTTTAGTGGACGTGCAATATGGTCGTCTCTGCCACTCCCCAGCCAATAGAATTAAACCAAATGTTTACACCACTACACATTTTGTTGCCAGCTTTTTTTTTTTCTTTTTTTTTGTCTTCTAAAATTGGATTGGCTGGGAAACAGGGTGAGGTCAGAGGTCAAATGATCTGGTGTGTTTTAGCCACTATTATGTATTTGTATTATTTCTGGTGCCAAACTAAACGCCCCCTCCTGTCTGAATGCTACGTCATTGTATGGACCTGTAGAATATTGTAAATAACTTGATGAGGAAGTGATATGGGGATTCTAGACGCAGAATATATATATATATATTTTTACAGGTTTTCTTTGTCAGAATGGGGGGGTATGATTGTGTAAATGCTGTATCCAAAATCATCCAAACATCCATGATCTATTAATATATTATGTTTTTCCATTAATATTATCTGAAAGATTTTTATTTCTTTAGTAATGTAATATTGACTTTATCTCTTGTCTTGATCAGACCAGATCAAATAGTCCTCCTCGACCCGTCAGGTCTGAATAGCACTTTAACTGGACCAATGTATTGTTGTTTTGAAGTTCCTTCTCTTTATTCATTTAATTTCTTAATCTTTTGTTTGTTCCGCGTCGAAGTTCCACAGTGCGGTGAGATGGGATCCTAGGGTTAATCCTGTGTGTGTGTTGGAGTTTGGGGGTTGGTAGCAGGTGTCAGCAAAACACAGCTTTCTGAATGTACAGGGTATAATGTTTTTAAAATATCTTATTTCAAGTGCAATCTAAATCTGCATGCATAGAATTTTAATGCCCCCTTTAAATTATATTTTTTCACACATTATCCATGCATAGTCTGCCTATCCACAACACATGGACGTAATGTCATTCATACGCATACATACTAATCCTATTCATACAGACACACACCCAATATGCAATTCGTAATTGATTTATTTTCTGACCCCTTGTGCCAACTTCGGTAGAAAGATCAGAACTGGAACAAGTTTGACATTACCATCGTCGATATCAACCTCCCATAAAATATTAAATTGGACCAATATGGATACCAGTGAGGATGAAATGGTGTGCATGCTATAATGTATTTTTATTTTTTAAATGGCAATAAAATGATCTGTTTGAATTCTGTGTTGTAGGATTTCTGCTCTGCACGCGACATGGTTGACGTCCCTCCTTAATACATGACAGTATCGTGTATGTCAGGTGTCAGTTCAACAGGAAAAGAAACGCATCCCAACTTGAGATGTACACAACTGAAAGGTAGTTTTAAAGTAGTGGATATCAGCCATGGATATTTTTATTATTTTTTAAATCTTTATTTTTATAGTGAAGTCATACTGAGACTAGGGTTACAGATGAGTCCTGCATAAATACATCAAACATATATAAAAAAAATAACAAAACCTTAAAAACGGACACATTTATCAACATAGAGCTCTCTGATCATTACTCTGAACTGACCCAGGGGGACCAGAACATAAAGGGCTAAAAAAAAAGTACAAACAGCCCAGACCTCACAGCCCAACTCTGTGGAGACCGAAGGGGCCTCCAGTGTTATCCTTACCTCACAGCCCAACTCTGTGGAGACCGAAGGGGCCTCCAGTGTTATCCTTACCTCACAGCCCAACTCTGTGGAGACCGAAGGGGCCTCCAGTGTTATCCTTACCTCACAGCCCAACTCTGTGGAGACCGAAGGGGCCTCCAGTGTTATCCTTACCTCACAGCCCAACTCTGTGGAGACCGAAGGGGCCTCCAGTGTTATCCTTACCTCACAGCCCAACTCTGTGGGAGACCGAAGGGGCCTCCAGTGTTATCCTTACCTTACAGCCCAACTCTGTGGAGACCGAAGGGGCCTCCAGTGTTATCCTTACCTCACAGCCCAACTCTGTGGAGACCCGAAGGGGCCTCCAGTGTTATCCTTACCTCACAGCCCAACTCTGTGGAGACCGAAGGGGCCTCCAGTGTTATCCTTACCTTACAGCCCAACTCTGTGGAGACCGAAGGGGCCTCCAGTGTTATCCTTACCTTACAGCCCAACTCTGTGGAGACCGAAGGGGCCTCCAGTGTTATCCTTACCTTACAGCCCAACTCTGTGGAGACCGAAGGGGCCTCCAGTGTTATCCTTACCTCACAGCCCAACTCTGTGGAGACCGAAGGGGCCTCCAGTGTTATCCTTACCTTACAGCCCAACTCTGTGGAGACCGAAGGGGCCTCCAGTGTTATCCTTACCTTACAGCCCAACTCTGTGGAGACCGAAGGGGCCTCCAGTGTTATCCTTACCTCACAGCCCAACTCTGTGGAGACCGAAGGGGCCTCCAGTGTTATCCTTACCTTACAGCCCAACTCTGTGGAGACCGAAGGGGCCTCCAGTGTTATCCTTACCTTACAGCCCAACTCTGTGGAGACCGAAGGGGCCTCCAGTGTTATCCTTACCTTACAGCCCAACTCTGTGGAGACCGAAGGGGCCTCCAGTGTTATCCTTACCTCACAGCCCAACTCTGTGGAGACCGAAGGGGCCTCCAGTGTTATCCTTACCTTACAGCCCAACTCTGTGGAGACCGAAGGGGCCTCCAGTGTTATCCTTACCTTACAGCCCAACTCTGTGGAGACCGAAGGGGCCTCCAGTGTTATCCTTACCTTACAGCCCAACTCTGTGGAGACCGAAGGGGCCTCCAGTGTTATCCTTACCTCACAGCCCAACTCTGTGGAGACCGAAGGGGCCTCCAGTGTTATCCTTACCTCACAGCCCAACTCTGTGGAGACCGAAGGGGCCTCCAGTGTTATCCTTACCTTACAGCCCAACTCTGTGGAGACCGAAGGGGCCTCCAGTGTTATCCTTACCTTACAGCCCAACTCTGTGGAGACCGAAGGGGCCTCCAGTGTTATCCTTACCTTACAGCCCAACTCTGTGGAGACCGAAGGGGGCCTCCAGTGTTATCCTTACCTCACAGCCCAACTCTGTGGAGACCGAAGGGGCCTCCAGTGTTATCCTTACCTCACAGCCCAACTCTGTGGAGACCGAAGGGGCCTCCAGTGTTATCCTTACCTTACAGCCCAACTCTGTGGAGACCGAAGGGGCCTCCAGTGTTATCCTTACCTTACAGCCCAACTCTGTGGAGACCGAAGGGGCCTCCAGTGTTATCCTTACCTTACAGCCCAACTCTGTGGAGACCGAAGGGGCCTCCAGTGTTATCCTTACCTTACAGCCCAACTCTGTGGAGACCGAAGGGGCCTCCAGTGTTATCCTTACCTCACAGCCCAACTCTGTGGAGACCGAAGGGGCCTCCAGTGTTATCCTTACCTCACAGCCCAACTCTGTGGAGACCGAAGGGGCCTCCAGTGTTATCCTTACCTTACAGCCCAACTCTGTGGAGACCGAAGGGGCCTCCAGTGTTATCCTTACCTTACAGCCCAACTCTGTGGAGACCGAAGGGGCCTCCAGTGTTATCCTTACCTTACAGCCCAACTCTGTGGAGACCGAAGGGGCCTCCAGTGTTATCCTTACCTCACAGCCCAACTCTGTGGAGACCGAAGGGGCCTCCAGTGTTATCCTTACCTCACAGCCCAACTCTGTGGAGACCGAAGGGGCCTCCAGTGTTATCCTTACCTTACAGCCCAACTCTGTGGAGACCGAAGGGGCCTCCAGTGTTATCCTTACCTTACAGCCCAACTCTGTGGAGACCGAAGGGGCCTCCAGTGTTATCCTTACCTCACAGCCCAACTCTGTGGAGACCGAAGGGGCCTCCAGTGTTATCCTTACCTTACAGCCCAACTCTGTGGAGACCGAAGGGGCCTCCAGTGTTATCCAAGCCTGAGACCGGGTTTGGTCGTTTGTAAGTCTAAATTGAATTAAAGATGATAGATGCATAGGACGTTTCTGCATGAGCGCTTTGGAGATAAACACAAGAGAATGCTGCTCCCTCCTGTCATACAAAGAGGCCCAACTCACTTTTTGATACAAAACACAATGGTTCTAGAACCATCACCAGTAATAAACCTAAGGGCCCAATGGAAAACAGTATCTAGCGGTTTAAACTCCAGTCCAGAAACACTCCAAACAGCCTACCCGACCTCTCACCAAGGCCATCAAGTACTACCAGGTAGGCAACACACACACACTTCATACACACCTTGAACACTCGCGAACAGAGAACAAACTCAATATATAACAGACAATTGACCGCACAAAAGGTTTAAACTCCAGTCCAGAAACACTCCAAACAGCCTACCCGACCGCTCGGAGGCGTCCGCATGGTCCTAAAGCACACTGTCCCTGCAGTGAAAGTTGCGCCCCTGGGGTTAAGTGTCGATGCTATACAGTGCATTTGGAAAGTATTCAGAAATTGGATTAAATTAAAATGTTCCTCATCAATCTACACACAATACCCCATAATGACAAAGCACATAAAAAAAATATATGGATACCTTATTAACATAAATATTCAGACCCTTTGATATGAGACCCAAAATTGAGCTCAGGTGCATCCTGTTTCCACTGATCATCCTTGAGATGTTTCTACAACTTGGTAAATTAAATTGATTGGACATGATTCGGAAAGGCACACACCTGTCTATATAAGGTCCCACAGTTAACAGTGCATGTCAGAGCAAAGACCAAGCCATGAGGTCGAAGGAATTGTCCGTAGAACTCCGAGACAGGAGCCAGAGATCTGGGAAGGGTACCAAAAAATGTCTGCAGCATTGAAGGACCCAAGAACACAGTGGCCTTCATCATTCTTAAATGGAAGAAGTTTGGAACCACCAAGACTCTTCCTAGAGCTGGCCGCCCGGCCAAACTGAGCAATTTGGAAGAAGGGCCTTGATCAGGGAGGTAACCAAGAACCCGATGGTCACTCTGACAGAGCAATTACATTTGGGTTATGGGACCAAGAAAAAAAGCATGCATTTTAGTATTTTATTTTTGTATTTAGCACTAACTTTAGATCCAAGAGTGACCTCTGCAGTGCTTGAAAATCAGACTTCAAATGTGAAAAGGCTTGGCCAACCGATGGAGTAAGGGAATACAACACTGTATCTGCATACAAATGAATATATATCTTCTACAGCATTACCAATGTTATTTATATAGATTGTAAACAGTAGAACCTTGGTGTCTTTTTTTTTTTTTTTTCGGGGATGGATCAGCTTAATATTGCAGATAGATTGTATCTTCTATCAATGTAATTGTCTGCATCACTTCCAATCCCCCATGTTTTTTTATATATATATTCCCCTTTTATTACTTTTCAACCCCACCATCCTTTCCCTACTTGGAGTAAATTAGTGAACAACAACGCCCAGGCCTCTACTTCCGGTCTATAATTACTATCTACACCTTATGGACAGAGTTAATTTTACAATAATTCTATATCTATATCTATATATATATATATATATATATATATATATATATATATATATATATATATATATATATATATATATATTTATTTATTTTTTTGCTCCTGAACTTCTTCTACTCTCAACCTCTCCGATCATTTTCATGATGTCCATCCGGTTTGCTTCTAAATGCCATATCTTTCTAACTGTGCTCTTTCCCAAAAGCTCCCAACATACAACCTATATACTTATTATGGACACAGTATGCTTACATTATTAGCTATCTTTGTTATTATTTGTTGTTATTTGTTATTAGTCCCATCCTTCAACTCTATTCAATACCTCCCATCTATCTCTTAACACCATCCATATAGGATTTCTATTTGCCATATATATTTCAACCATACTGTGATGTTTTACAAAAGTTCTGAACCTTTCTATTCTCATTGCTTCTACAGATTGTGAATTAAAAATAAACATTTTTGCTAAAAGTATTATTATATTATTGATTGATTGACTATGACTTTTCAGATCACCCAGTAATGCTATCTGCAAGGTTAGTTCCAGGTAAATATTGCAATCCTTTAGCCATTCCTGGACCTGTGTCCAAAAACAAGCTACAAATGGACAGAACCAAAACAAATGATCTAATGATTCTATCTCTTCACAGCAAAATCTGCAGAGCTGGGAAGATTGTATCCCCCATATAAATAACATTCTATTGGTAGCAAGAATTTTATATAATAATTTAAATTGAAAGATTCTAATTTTTGAATCCGGTGTCGTTTTGCGTGTCAGTTCATAAACACTATGCCATGGGATCGGTACGTCAAAGATCTCTTCCCAACTATTTTGCAATCTATATGGGACGGCTGTCAATCCTTTGGTCCTTAAGTGAAACTGATATACTTTTTTATTTATCACAGTTTTCCTTAACCAATTATGTTCTTTAATGCAAGGCCGACAGACAAGTTCCTTACTTTCTCCCCTTCAACTTTCCTCTTCCACTTTTGCGGTAAGGCTGCAATTATTTGGTTGTAATTTTGGGTAGAGCAGACATTTCCATATGTTTTTGTTAGCTGCATGTGCGACATAACTCCACCAGTCCTACCGATGATATCATTTACGAAGATTATACCTTTTTTAAACATTCTGTCAAAAAATAAAGGTTTTTTGTCAATTAGTATATTTGAATTTAACCACAATATTTGTTGCATTATTTGTTCTGTCGTTTCTGGAGGATTAAATTGAAATTGCAACCAACTTTCTATGGCTTGTTTTAGAAATAGTGACATTTGGGAGATTATTTCCTTTTCAAATAACTGAAAGTGAGAGATTGTAATCTGAATAAAGGGAAAAAGGCCTTTCTTGAACAGTGGGTGAGACAATCTTACTAATTTGCTTGAGAACCAGTTCGGATTTAAGTATAACTTTTGGATGACTGAAGATTTTAGTGATAGGTCTAATGCTTTAATATTTAATAATTTCTGTCCTCCGAATTCATATTCATTATATAAATATGCTCTTTTAATTTTGTCTGGCTTGCCGTTCCAAATAAAATTGAATATTTTTTTCTCATATATTTTAAAAAACTGTTTGCTAGGCGTAGGCAAGACCATAAGCAAATAGGTAAACTGGGATAATACTAAAGAGTTAATCAGGGTGATTTTTCCACAAATTGACAGGTATTTTCCTTTCCATGGTAGTAAGATCTATTTTTGCTAACTTTCTATTAAAATTTATTGAAGTGAAATCATTTATTTCCTTTGGGATATGTATTCCGAGTATATCCACATCACCATCAGACCATTTTATTGGTAAACTACATGGTAATGTAAATTTTTTATTTTTTTGTGATCCAATACGTAATATAGTACATTTGTCATAATTTGGTTTTAATCCAGAGAGGTTAGAAAATGTATCTAGATCCTCTATGAGGCTGTGGAGGGATTCTAGTTGTGGATCTAAAAGAAAACATGAATCATCTGCGTACAATGACACCTTTGTTTTTAAGCCCTGTATTTCTAATCCTCTGATATTATTATTGGATCTGATTTTAATAGCTAACATCTCGATGGCCACAATAAATAGATATGCCGATAGTGGACAACCTTGTTTCACTCCTCTTGATAGTTTAAAACTTTCTGAGAAATAGCCATTATTTACTATTTTACACCTAGGGTTACTATACATGATTTTGACCCATTTTATAAGAGATTCTCCAAAATTGAAATGCTCCAGGCATTTATATATAAATTCCAGTCGAACTTTATCAAATGCCTTTTCGAAGTCTGCTATGAATAGCAGGCCTGGTTTCCCATATTTTCCATAGTGTTCTATTGTTTCCAATACTTGCCTTATATTATCTCCAATGTATCTTCCATGTAAAAAACCTGTCTGATTAGAATGAATAATATCCGACAATACCTTTTTAATTCTATGCGCTATACATTTTGCTAGGATTTTTGCATCACAACACTGAAGTGTAAGGGGCCTCCAATTTTGTAAATGGACTGGATCTTTATATTTTCCACTTGTATCCTGTTTCAGTAATAATGAGATCAGACCTTCTTGAGTGTCAGATAATCTACCATTTACATAGGAGTGGTTAAAACATGCTAATAACGGTCCTCTTAGTATATCAAAAAGGTTTGGTATACCTCGATTGGTATGCCATCCAACCCTGGAGTTTTCCCGACTTAAAGTCTTTAATTGCATCCAGAAGTTCCTCCTCTGTAATTTCACCTTCACATGAGTCTTTCTGTGTGGCTGTTAATTTGACATTATCAATAGAAAAAAATCTCTACAATTAGCTTCAGTTAGAGGAGATGGAGGCGACTGAAAAGAAAACATATGCTTAAAATACTTTGTTTCTTCCTTCAAAATATCATTAGGTGAATTATGGGTGACTCCGTCAATTGTAACTAGTTTCATTAAGTTATTTTTGGTAGCATTCCTATGTTGAAGATTAAAAAAGAATTTTGTGCATTTTTCCCCATATTCCATCCAGTTTGCTTTATTTTTATAATATATTACACTTGATCTTTCTTGAATAAGTTTACCATTTCTTTTTGTTTTTCCTCTAATTTATTCTGAGCCTCTATGTTACAGTTTTTATTGCCATCTATCTGTTCTGTTAGACTTTCTATTTCCTTTCTTAGTATAAACTCTTTTGACCTAAATTGCTTTTGTTTTCGAGATGAGTACTGAATTGCATGGCCTCTAAAGGCACATTTAAAGGTGTCCCATACAATAAGGGGATTCGCTGTACCTATGTTATGTTGGAAAAAGTCAGTTATAAATTCCTTTGTTCTAATTATAAATAAATTATCATCTAATAGGCTTTGATTAAATTTCCAATATCCTCGCCCACGTGGAAATTCAGTCAGAGTAATGTATATGCCTATTATATGATGGTCCGACCGCATTCTGTCCCCTATCAACACTTTTTTTACTTTTGGTGCCAACGAGAATGAGATAAGAAAGAAGTCAAGACGACTAGCTTGATTCAGTCTCCGCCATGTATATCTCACTAGATCAGCATATTTAAGCCTCCATATATCTACTAGTTCTAATGTATCCATGACATTCACAATTTCCTTAAGAGCATGTGGGTGATTGTTTGTGGTGTGATTTCCTTTTCGGTCCATTGAGCTATTTAAAACAGTATTATAATCCCCCACCATAATAATATTGTCTTGAGTTGCTTGCAGGCTTGATAATTTATTATATATATTGTCAAAGAATTGTGGATCATCATTATTTGGTCCGTAATGGTTAATGAGCCATATATGTTTATGGTCCAATACCATATTTAAAATAATCCATCTACCTTGCGTATCTATTTGGACAATTTGCACATTTGGATCGAAATTACTATTAATTAATATCATCACCCCTTTTGAATTTCTTTTGCCCATGGGAGAAGTATATTTCCCCCATTCTTTTTTCCACGCTACTTCATCTCGAATTGTTGAATGAGTTTCCTGTATACAATAGATATTATATTCCTTCTCTTTGAGCCATGTAAATATTGTTCTTCTTTTGTTATTATCAGCTAAGCCATTACAATTATAACTGGCTATACTTATTTCACCATACACCATAATGAGATACAAGTTTCAAGTCTATTTATCATTATATATGTTTGTAAATTTATCAATAAAAAATAGCGTAATGATTGAGTGTCCATATAGCTGTACCGTGATATTTGCATTGCTACGGAGTAACCCTTCAATTGTTCTCCACTAATTCCCCCGCTAAAGCCCCTCCCCATCCCAAGTTGAGCCGTCATCCCAGTGATCAGCATCCCACCCACGTCCCTCCGTATCCCTAAGGCCCCGAGAGGCCAGGACCCATCCATCGATAACAGCACACAGTGCCACCCACAAAACAGAAGAAGGTTAACCGCCAAAAGCATTTCCAATGCTTTTACCTCTATATATATATATATCTATATAACTATTATTATTATTTTTATTATGCATATCCTATTTTCCATCATTATCAATTAATATGCGTAATAATGTCGGCAGTTCACGCATAGGATTCTAACATATAACCAGGATTGCCATTGTATTACATTTAATTCATTGACAAGCAATTATTATCCTAGCAAATAATTCCTGTGGTCCATCCCATACACCCCCCACCCCAACAACAGATGCCAGACCAGCACACACGCACATACTCACATACTCCAACACACTCAACCCCCCTCCTCCACAATCCACCATAAAATCCGATACTCAACGGCTGTTATATCCCAGAGCCCAACTCGAGAAATAACTTGATCTACGAGTGCACATACAGTTAAAGCTGATTGAGAAAGCATGCAGATTGAGCAGAAATTGATAACAATGTGAGATTTGATTAATCTACTTAATCTATGTCCAGTCCTAGGTGATGGAGATCAGATCCACCCTCTTCACCTGAGACACAAACACTCTGATCCCCTGTTGTAACCATTTTCCCAAGCATCTCCATGCGGTCAGACCTTTGATTGTTTTGTGCCACCTGGGCCACAATGATAAACCCCCTCTCTGATTGTCCGAGTGTGACCCCCTCCCCATGGGTTACTGCAGCCAGTGTTGCCAGCACTGCCACTACCTGGGTGGGCGTACCCCACCGGAATCCCCACCGGCTAGGTAAAAGGTCGTCAAGGTTCTCATTAGCAGCTTTGAGAATTTCCTTGTATATTTTGCTCTCCCATCAGGGGGCTCTGGCTTTGTAGGACCAACCCTGCCAGGCAGGCTCAGAATCTTGAGGGGGCGGTGCTGCTCTAGTAGGTCTCTGACCGCATTTATGTATCTGTTTAGGCTGCATATTCACAGCAGGTCCATAAAAGAGATGGGAACTTCTCTTTGGTGTATAGGTCGCTCAGGTGGGTGTCCAGGTTATAGGGTTAGGGATCTTTCCATCATGATAGGACAATGAATAATTAGATTAGATGTATACTATATTTAAAAATGTATATCCCTCATCTACACAAAATTGAAAGCTCTCTCTCTCTCACTACCCCTGTTCATAGACCCCCGGTCGGCTCTGGGATATGCAACCATTTCCCCTCTCACTCACTTAACGCCGTACCTTTTCAAATACAAAAATGCACACCACATGGTTGACTGCGGAAGAAATGGGCCGAGCGTGCAAACAACCTTGGGGTCTTTATGGAACTCAAAGAACTCAGATTTGACCCCAACTACCTTGATGGTTTCTGTCATTGAGATACTTTTTTATATATAGTATAGTATATGTGGACACCCCTTCAAATTAGTGGATTCTATTTCAGCCACACCCATTGCTGACAGGTGTATTAAATCGAGCACACAGCCATGCAATCACCATAGACAAACATTGGCAGTAGAATGGACTTACGGAAGAGCTCAGTGACTTTCAACGTGGCACCGTCATAGGATGCCACCCTTCCAATGAGCCAGTTTGTCAAATTTCTGCCCTGCTAGAGCTGCCCGGTCAACTGAAAGTGCTGTTATTGTGAAGTGGAAACGTCTAGGAGCAACAACGGCTCAGCCGCGAAGTGGTAGGCCACACAAGCTCACAGAACGGGACCGCCGAGTGCTGAAGTGCGTAGTGCGTATAAATCGTCTGTCCTCGGTTGCAACACTCACTACCGAGTTCCAAACTGCCTCTGGAACAACGTCAGCACAAGAACTGTTCGTCAGGAGCTTCATGAAATGGGTTTCCATGGCCGAGCAGCCGCACACAAGCCTAAAATCACCATGCGCAATTCCAAGTGTCGGCTGGAGTGGTGTAAAGCTCGCCGTCATTGCACTCTGGAGCAGTGGAAACATGTTCTCTGGAGTGATGAATCACGCGTCACCATCTGGCAGTCCGACGGACGAATCTGGGTTTGGCGGATGCTACCTGCCCCAATGCATAGTGCCAACTGTAAAGTTTGGTGGAGGAGGAATAATGGTCTAGGGCTGTTTTTCATGGTTCGGGCTAGGCCACTTAGTTCCGGTGAAGGGAAATCTTAACACTACAGCATACAATGACATTCTAGACGATTCTGTGCTTCCCAGCTTTGGCAACAATTTGGGGAAGGCCTTTTCCTGTTTCAGCATGACAATGCCCCCGTGCACAAAGCGAGGTCCATACAGAAATGGTTTGTCGAGATCGGTGTGGAAGAACTTGACTGGCCTGCACAGAGCCCTGACCTCAACCCCATCGAACACCTTTGGGATGAATTGGAACGCTGACTGCGAGCCAGGCCTAATCTCCCAACATCAGTGCCCGACCTCACTAATGCTCTTGTGGCTGAATGGAAGCAAGTCCCCGCAGCAATGTTCCAACATCTAGTGGAAAGCCTTCCCAGAAGAGTGGAGGCTGTTATAGCAGCAAAGGGGGGACCAACTCCATATTAATGCCCATGATTTTGGAATGAGATGTTCGACGAGCAGGTGTCCACAAACTTTTTGTTGTGTAAATATGAAGCCATCGGCAAGCATCAGTACCCATCCCTATCGAGGCTTATTCAATAATAACATGGTCTACAGCAGCGGTACTCAACTCTTACCCTATTTTTTAAATTGTATTTAGCCTTTATTTATACAGGTTTTTCCTCATTAAGATAAAATCTAATTTTCAAGAGAGACCTGGTCCGGAGCCTGCTGGTTTTCTGTTCTACCTGATAATGAATTGCACCCACCTGGTGTCCCAGGTTTAAATCAGTCCCTGATTAGAGGGGAACAATGAACAAATGCAGTAGAACTGGCTTCCAGGTCCAGAGTTAAGTTTACATTACAGTACCATTTACAGATAGAAAATAACATACTGTTAACGTAGCTGTTTGTTGACCAATAATTCTAGTTTTTTCGCAAGACAAGGGAGCCTGGAAATTAGTCGATAATTATGGAGATCAGTACTATCCCCGCCCTTATACATTTACTTTTACATTTTCGTCATTTAGTAAACGCTCTTATCCAGAGCGACTTACAAATTGGTGCATTCAGCTTATAGCCAGTGGGATAACCACTTTACAATATGTATTATTTATTTTTTGGTGGGGTAAGGGGGGGTAGAAGGATTACTTTATCCTATCCCAGGTATTCCTTAAAGAGGTGGGGTTTCAAGTGTCTCCGGATGGTGGTGAGTGACTCCGCTGTCCTGGCGTCGTGGGGGAGCTTGTTCCACCATTGGGGTGCCAGAGCAGCGAATAGTTTTGACTGGGCTGAGCGGGAACTGTGCTTCCGCAGAGGTAGGGGAGCCAGCAGGCCAGAGGTGGATGAACGCAATGCCCTCGTTTGGGTGTAGGGACTGATCAGAGCCTGAAGGTACGGAGGTGCCGTTCCCCTCACAGCTCCGTAGGCAAGCACCATGGTCTTGTAGCAGATGCGGGCTTCAACTGGAAGCCAGTGGAGTGTGCGGAGGAGGGGGGTGACGTGAGAGAACTTGGGAAGGTTGAACACCAGACGGGCTGCGGCATTCTGGATGAGTTGTAGGGGTTTAATGGCACAGGCAGGGAGCCCAGCCAACAGCGAGTTGCAGTAATCCAGACGGGAGATGACAAGTGCCTGGATTAGGACCTGTGCCGCTTCCTGTGTAAGGCAGGGTCGTACTCTCCGAATGTTGTAGAGCATGAACCTACAGGATCAGGTCACCGCCTTGATGTTAGCGGAGAACGACAGGGTGTTGTCCAGGGTCACACCAAGGCTCTTCGCACTCTGGGAAGAGGACACAACGGAGTTGTCAACCGTGATGGCGAGATCATGGAACAGGCAGTCCTTCCCCGGGAGGAAGAGCAGCTCCGTCTTGCCGAGGTTCAGCTTGAGGTGGTGATCCGTCATCCACACTGATATGTCTGCCAGACATGCAGAGATGCGATTCGCCACCTGGTTATCAGAAGGGGGAAAGGAGAAGATTAATTGTGTGTCGTCTGCGTAGCTATGATAGGAGAGGCCATGTGAGGATATGACAGAGCCAAGTGACTTGGTGTATAGAGAGAATAGGAGAGGGCCTAGAACTGAGCCCTGGGGGACACCAGTGGTGAGAGCACGTGGTGCAGAGACAGATTCTCGCCACGCCACCTGATAGAAGCGACCTGTCAGGTAGGACGCAATCCAAGAGTGAGCCGCGCCGGAGATGCCCAACTCGGAGTGTGGAGAGGAGGATCTGATGGTTCACAGTATCAAAGGCAGCAGATGGGTCTAGAAGGACAAGAGCAGAGGAGAGAGAGTTAGCTTTAGCAGTGCGGAGAGTCTCTGTGACACAGAGAAGAGCAGTCTCAGTTGAATGACCAGTCTTGAAACCTGACTGGTTTGGATCAAGAAGGTCATTCTGAGAGAGATAGCAAGAGAATTGGCTAAAGACGGCACGCTCAAGAGTTTTGGAGAGAAAAGAAAGAAGGGATACGGGTCTGTAGTTGTTGACATCGGAGGGATCGAGTGTAGGTTTTTTGAGAAGGGGTGCAACTCTCGCTCTCTTGAAGACGGAAGGGACATAGCCAGCGGTCAAGGATGACAGTTGAAGCTCGCATCCGTTACAAGACCATGGTGCTTGCCTATGGAGCAGTGAGGGGAACGGCACCTCTGTACCTTCGGGCTCTGATCAGTCCCTACACCCAAACGAGGGCATTGCGTTCATCCACCTCTGGCCTGCTGGCTCCCCTTCCTCTGCGGAAGCATAGTTCCCGCTCAGCCCAGTCAAAACTGTTCGCTGCTCTGGCACCCCAATGGTGGAACAAGCTCCCTCACGACGCCAGGACAGCGGAGTCACTCACCACCTTCCGGAGACATTTGAAACCCCACCTCTTTAAGGAATACCTGGGATAGGATAAAGTAATCCTTCTACCCCCCCCAAAAAAAATTGTAAAGTGGTTATCCCACTGGCTATAGGGTGAATGCACCAATTTGTGAGTCGCTCTGGATAAGAGCGTCTGCTAAATGACGTAAATGTGCCCTTGAGCAAGGCACTTAACCCTAATTGCTCCTGTAAGTCGCTCTGGATAAGAGCGTCTGCTAAATGACTAAAATGTAAATGTAATGAGCGAGGTGAGGTAAGGGAGAAGGTCTCCGGAAATGGTTTTGAGAAGAGAGGAGGGGATAGGGTCAAGCAGGCAGGTTGTTGGGCGGCCGGCCGTCACAAGATTTCATCTGGAGTGGCAGCACAAAAGCTGCTTTCCATACTTTTGGAAAATTTCCTGATGTTAAATTTAAAAAATGGTGTTACTGAGCCATCAATGAGGGGCGCTGCATACTTAAGCAAAGACGGGTCCAAATTGTCAGCCCCTAATGACTTCTTGGTATCAATAAGGCAGCAAGAACTTCTGTTTCTGTGAGTTGCCAGAAAGAAAAACCCTGACTACCATTTCCCCAGTCACGTGAGGTTGACTGATCATCCATCAAGGCAACTGGAGGCTGTATGTGGGAAGAACCGTCAACTGACAGGCCGAGACCACCATTTATTTCAAGTAGGAAACCAGCTGAGATAAAATGCTGATTAAAAGCATCACAAATCTGAAGTTGTTCAGTAATGATGCGGGAGTCTAAAACGACTGGCAGGGGAGTAGAGGAATGACCGCGCTTCAGTGAATTAACGGTTTCCAGAATTTAGAGGGACCACTAACAGTCTGTCATAGCGCTAAGGAAGTAGTTTGATTTGGCCTGTTTAACAGAGGCAGTGGACCTATTTCTCAATGACCTAAATAGCTGCCAAACAACTAACGAGCCAGTTCGTCTAGCCTCAGCCCAGGCTTGGGTTCTCATCAGGAGGAGGTCTGAGAGTACAGGAGAGTACCATGGGTTAGCTGAGTTGCGTGAAAGGGGCATGTTCATCAGCCAGAGAGGTACCCTTACAAAAAAGTACTACAGGAGCCATGCTATAATTCAACCTTTTGTGAAGGAATTGTGCAGGAAAAGTCCCTGATGCAGGAGTATGAATTGTCTTGCAGAAATGTTGAAAATCCTGCACAAACATGACAATTCCTGCAGGAATCCCGCAGGACCGAAACCCTGCTGGATTTTGATATTCCTGCAGGATATGGAAATTTCAAGTGAACTACAGGATGTGAGATACAGTATGTTGTGAGAACAGAGACTTTTGAAATATAGTGCAATATCACACATTTCAACTCAGCAGATGAGAAAGGTAATAAATGACAATGTCCACATGCAATAAATATAGTGTGTGCTATTTTTATTTGATAGATACCAACACGATTGATCATGGTTTCAGTAGACCCACAATTCAGTCAATGTAATAATGCATTTATATATCATGCTGACAGTTTAAGAAACACCTTCATTCATACTCTGAATAAATAAATACAATGTCAAAAATGTTATATACAGTTAAGTGATTCAACCCGTTCTCAGTCTACCTCCCATTTGTTGGGCTGTAAACAGATGTTAGTTCGCCTGGGAGGTCTTTCAGGTTAAACACAGGTGGTACGGATGTCTGTGCATTTGATTAATTGAACCTCATTTGAAATGCCGCTCTCTTTAAGAATCCCAGAGGCTGTCTCTTATTGTCTAGAAAAGCGTCAACGTCAGAGATCATCCCCACTGACCACTGACCCACTGGTTTACTCGTTTTGATAAGGTACTTGATGTTTTGGAGTGAATGAGATTCCCATTAACGATCGCTCTATGGTGAAGTTCACATGGATCTTTGTAAGTAACGTCTCCAACCCTTAATGCAGGGTTCCGTGCAACAGGAGTTTGTAGCCCCTTAATTATTTTTTTTGTCATTTAGCAGACGCTCTTATCCAGAGCGACTTACAGTTAGTGAATACATATATATATTTTTTTATACTGGCCCCCCGTGTGAATCGAACCCACAACCCTGGCGTTGCAAATGCCATGCTCTACCAACTGAGCTACATGCCGGCCATTCCCTCCCCTACCCTGGACGACGCTGGGCCAATTGTGCGCCACCCATGGGTCTCCCGGTCGCGGCCGGCTACGACAGAGCCTGGATTCGAACCAGGATCTCTAGTGGCACAGTTAGCACTGCGATGCAGTGCCTTAGACCACTGCGCCACTCAGGAGTAGTCTTCAACAAACCTTTTGCTAGCTTAGTTTGATACTGTGCAGAATGTAATAGTGAGTAGTCTCAGGATCTGTTGGTAGATGGTTTCCACTATTTGTACACCTTGAGTGCCATGGAAGAGTTTACCAAGTCTCCCATTACTACTTTCAAAGATGAATTACTTTGAGCCCACAAAGGTCCCCAGTTTCAGACAGATGCTTTGGCGTTTTTCCTATTTTGTTGCATTCCAACCTGTAATTTAAATGGTTTTTATTTGGATTTCATGTAATGGACATACACAAAATAGTCCAAATTGGTGAAGTGAAATGAAAAAAATAACTTGTTTCAAAAAAGTCTAACAAATAAATAATAGAATAGTGGTGCGTGCATTTCTATTTACCCCCTTTGCTAGGAAGCCCCTAAATAAGATCTGATGCAACCAATTACCTTCAGAAATCACAGAATTAGTTAAATAAAGTCCACCTGTCTGCATTCTAAGTGTCACATGATCTGTCACATGATCTCAGTATATATACACCTGTTCTGAAAGGACACAGAGTCTGCAGCACCACTAAGCATGGGGCACCACCAAGCAAGCGGCACCATGAAGACCAAGGAGCTCTCCAAACAGGTCAGGGACAAAGTTGTGGAGAAGTACAGATCAGGGTTGGGTTATAAAAAAATATCCAAAACATTGAATATCCCACGGAGCACCATTAAATCCATTATTAAAAAATGGAAAGAATATGGCACCACAACAAACCTGCCAAGAGAGGGCCGCCCACCAAAACTCACGGACCAGGCAAGGAGGGCATTAATCAGAGAGGCAACAAAGAGACCAAAGATAACCCTGAAGGAGCTGAAAAGCTCCACAGCGGAGATTGGAGTATCTGTCCACAGGACCACTTTAAGCCGTACACTCCACAGAGCTGGGCTTTACGGAAGAGTGGCCAGAAAAAAGCCATCGCTTAAAGAAAAAAATAAGCAAACACGTTTGGTGTTCGCCAAAAGCCATGTGGGAGACTCCCCAAACATATTGAAGAAGGTACTCTGGTCAGATGAGACTAAAATGATGAGACTCATCACCCCGAGAACACCATCCCCACAGTGAAGCATGGGGGTGGCAGCATCATACTCTGGGATGTTTTTCATCGGTAGGGACTGGGAAACTGGTCAGAATTGAAGGAATGATGGATGGCGCTAAATACAGGGAAATTCTTGAGGGAAACCTGTTTCAGTCTTCCAGAGATTTGAGACTGGGACGGAGGTTCACCTTCCAGCAGGACAATGACCCTAAGCATACTGCTAAAGCGACACTCGAGTGGTTTAAGGGGGAACATTTAAATGTCATGGAATGGCCTAGTCAAAGCCCAGACCTCAATCCAAAATATTTTGCATCTTCAAAGTGGTAGGCATGTTGTGCAAATCAAATGATACAAACCCCCCCAAAAATCTATTTTAATTCCAGGTTGTAAGGCAACAAAATAGGAAAAATGCCAAGGGGAGTGAATACTTCCGAAAGCCACTGTAGGTCCCCAGTTCACATCGAACGGGCGTGATTGCTACCTGTAGCAGTAAATGGTGGTGGTCTTGTCACAAAACAAGATGGTTTATTGGCAAGCAATCTTTTGTTAATGCACTCTATTTCTCTTCCAATGTACCAGGACTCCTGATTTTTGGACTCAAACCACAGTGTAGTAATTTGCCGACATATGCCAAGTAAGATGCCGTGCATGTAATCAAAAGAAAACCCTGCAATCATGTTGAAAACAGTAAGGAACATTAAAGGAGATGGGCCCTTAACACCATGTATGATGTTCCCTGACCACCAAGGCAACCTGTCTGTGGTGGCTCTGGCTCACTCTCAAGAGGATACAATCTTACCCTTTAATACCACTACTTCTTTGTGATAGCAAATCAAATCAAATTGTATTTGTCACATGCGCCGAATACAACAGGTGTAGACCTCACAGTGAATTGCTTACTTACAAGCCCTTAACCAACAATGCAGTTTTAAGAAAGAATACCAAAACAAAATCACAAAAAAATACAATATAAAATAATACAAAATGTACACTCCAGTCCGCTTAGCAGCATGCCGCTGCCTTTGGTTTCCACGACTTGTGACATGGGATTGGAACATGGGTGCAACTGGGTGCAACTGGTGGAACCATGAAATTGTGTTAGGGGTAGGAATGGGCGGGTTTCGCCATCCCCTTCTCTGGCAGTTCAATGTCTCAGTCCCTGGAGCAAAAACATTGTGCTATCCAGTAGCATGAGTACAGGCTCCCAAACATTTTAAACCTGCATCAGGAAATGGAGTCTATCATAGTTCATGTGGGATTCAATGACATTATGAAGGGCAGCTCAGAACAGCTGGAGATGGATTTTAAAGCACTCATTGGGTCTCTGCTTGACACCAACAAACGCATCATCATATCTGGCCCTGTGCCCTCCCTAAATCATGGCATTGAACGTTTCAGCAGACTTTTAGCCCTCCATAACTGGCTACGAGACTATTGCAGCTCTGTGGGTGTAACATTTATTGACAATACCTTCTGGAAACAAAGCTTGTTTATAAGGAGGATGGGATCCACCCAAATCATTTGGGTTCCTGGATCCTTTCACAGCATTATAAGCCTGCGTTGAGACAATGACTTATCAATGACCCAAGCCGAGCTCAGTTAATCCCTACCATTGTGTCACTGAGTTGTCATAATGCTTCAGCAAATGTACATTATCCCAGGGGCGTTGGAAGACACAATGTAAGTAACCTAGTTTATGTCCCTCTAACTGCCCTGAATGCCTCTGCTGATCCTACAGCTATTGTATGCAGTAATCATGTGTCTATGAACCAGAGTTATACTGTTAGCACTGAGCCGGTGTGCCCGAGAAGGAAGTCCACTGTGTGCAGCTCACCCTGCACTAACATAAAGAACCTGTGCATGTCTACCTCTGCTAAGCTTCCCAGTAAATAAATTAAAATAATCAAGCATCCCAGAAAAGTGCTCAAATTAGATAATATCTTGCTACCTTGAAAAGGTAAATACCATCCCTGTCTATTTGTGGAAAAATCACCCTGATCAACTCTTTAGTCATATCCCCGTTTACCTATTTGGCCTTGCCTACACCTAGCAACTTGTTTTTGAAATTGTATGAGAAAAAAATATTAAATTTGATTTGGAACGGCAAGCCATACAAAATTTTACGGGCCTATTTATATAATGAATATGAATTTGGAGGGCAGAAATGATTAAATATTAAAGCATTAGACCTCTGTCATACAAAGGTTATACTTAAATCCGAACTGGTTCTCTAGCAGATTAGTAAAATTGTCTCACCCCATGTTCAAGAATGGCCTTTTCCCCTTTATTCAGATTACAACCTCTCACTTTCAGTTATTTGAAAATGAAATAATCTCAAAAATATTGCTATTTTTAAAACAAGGCATAGAAAGTTGGTTGCAATTTCAGTTTAATCCACCAGAAAATAGAAAAAGTATATATTTTTAACCATAAAAAAAATATATATATATAATCTTCGTAAATTATATCATAAATAGGACTGGCAGCTAAAAATACATATATGGAAATGTCTGCTCTACTCAAAATTACAACCAACTAATTGCAGCATTACTGCAAAAATGGAAGAGGCAAGTGGGGAAAAAGTAAGGAACTTGTCTGTCGGCCTTGCATTAAAGACCAAAATTGGCTAAAGAAAATTGTGATAAATAAAAAAAGTACCAGTTCCATTTAAGGACCAAAGGATTGACAGCCGTCCCATATAGATTGTAAAATAGTTGGGAAGAGATTTTCAATGTACCGATTCCACGGCACATGGTTTATGAACTGATACACAAAACAACGCTGGACTGAAAACGTTGAGTTTTTCAATTAAAATTATTATGCAAAATTCTTGCACCAATAGAACATTGTATATATATTTTTTATTTTTTATTTAACCTTTATTTAACTAGGCAAGTCAGTTAAGAACAAATTCTTATTTACAATGACGGCCTACACCGGCCAAACCCGGACGACGCTGGGATGGGACTCCCAATCACGGCCGGTTGTGATACAGCCTGGAATCGAACCAGGGTCTGTAGTGACGCCTCTAGCACTGAGATGCAGTGCCTTAGACCACATTTTTTGCAGTATTACTTTAGTGCCTTGTTGCAAACAGGATGCATCTTTTTAAATATTTTTATTCTGTACAGGCTTCCTTCTTTTCACTCTGTCATTTAGGTTAGTATTGGGGAGTAACTACAATGTTGTTGATCCATCCTCAGTTTTCTCCTATCACAGCCATTAAACTTTGTAACTGTTTTAAAGTCAAATCAAATTTTATTTGCCACATGTACCGAATACAACAGGTGTAGACATTACAGTGAAATGCTTACTTACAAGCCCTTAACCAACAATGCAAAGTAAAACAAATAAAAAAAGTGTTAAGCAAAGAAAGCAGTGCAAATTGTCCGGGTAGCCATGATTAGTTGTTCAGGAGTCTTATGGCTTGGGGGTAGAAGCTGTTGAGAAGCCTTTTGGACCTAGACTTGGCGCTCCGGTACCGCTTGCCATGCGGTTGCAGAGAGAACAGTCCATGACTAGGGTGGCTGGAGTCTTTGACAATTTTGAGGGCCTTCCTCTGACACCGCCTGGTATAGAGGTCCTGGATGGCAGGACGCTTGGCCCCAGTGATGTACTGGGCCGTACGCACTACCCTCTGTAGTGCCTTGCGGTCAGAGGCCGAGCAGTTGCCATACCAGGCAGTGATGCAACCGGTCAGGATGCTCTCGATGGTGCAGCTGTATAACTCTGAGGATCTGAGGACCCATGCCAAATGTTTTCAGTCTCCTGAGGGGGAATAGGCTCTGTCGTGCCCTCTTCACGACTGTCTTGGTGTGTTTGGACCATGATAGTTTGTTGGTGATGTGGACACCAAGGAACTTGAAGCTCTCAACCTGTTCCACTACAGCCCCGTCGATGAGAATGGGGGCATGCTCAGTCCTCTTTTTTTCTCTGTAGTCCACAATCATCTCCTTTTTCTTGATCACGTTGAGGGAGAGGTTGTTATCCTGGCACCACACGGCCAGGTCTCTGACCTCCTCCCTATAGGCTGTCTCATCGTTGTCGGTGATCAGGCCTACCACTGTTGTGTCGTCGGCAAACTTAATGAAGGTGTTGGAGTCGTGCCTGGCCATGCAGTCATGGGTGAACAGGGAATACAGGAGGGGACTGAGCACGCACCCCTGAGGGGCCCCCGTGTTGAGGATCAGCGTGGCAGAAGTGTTGTTACCTACCCTTACCACCTGGGGGTGGCCCGTCAGGAAGTCCAGGATCCAGTTGCAGAGGGAGGTGTTTAGTCCCAGGATCCTTAGCTTAGTGATGAGCTTTGAGGGCACTATGGTGTTGAATGCTAAGCTGTAGTCAATGAATAGCATTCTCACGTAGGTGTTTCTCTTGTCCAGGTGGGAAAGGGCAGTGTGGAGTGCAATAGAGATTGCATCATCTGTGGATCTGTTGGGGCAGTATGCAAATTGGAGTGGGTCTAGGGTTTCTGGGATAATGGTGTTGATGTGAGCCATGACCAGCCTTTCAAAGCACTTCATGGCTAAAGACGTGAGTGCTACGGGTCGGTAGTCATTTAGGCAGGTTATCTTAGTGTCCTTGGGCACAGGGACTATGGTGGTCTGCTTGAAACATGTTGGTATTACAGACTCAGTCAGGGACATGTTGAAAATGTCAGTGAAGATACTTGCCAGTTGGTCAGCACATGCTCGGAGTACACGGCCTGGTAATCCTGGGATAGGATACCTGGGATAGGATAAAGTAATCCTTCTACCCCCCCCAAAAAAATAAAAAAAATAACATATTGTAAAGTGGTTATCCCACTGGCTATAAGGTGAATGCACCAATTTGTATGTCGCTCTGGATAAGAGCATCTGCTAAATTAATTAAATGTAAATGTAATCCGTCGGGCCCTGCGGCCTTGTGAATGTTGACCTGCTTAAAAGTCTTACTCACATCGGCTACGGAGAGCGTGATCACATAGTCATCCGGAACAGCTGGTGCTCTCATGCATGCTTCAGTGTTGCTTGCCTCGAAGCGAGCATATAAGTGATTTAGCTCGTCTGGTAGGCTTGTGTCACTGGGCAGCTCGCAGCTGTGCTTCCTTTTGTAGTCTGTAATAGTTTTCAAGCCCTACCACATCCGACGAGCGTCAGAGCCGGTGTAGTACGATTCAATCTTAGTCCTGTATTGACTCTTTGCCTGTTTGATGGTTCGTCGGAGGGCATAGCAGGATTTCTTATAAGCGTCCGGCTTAGAGTCCAGCTCCTTGAAAGCGGCAGCTCTAGTCTTTAGCTCAGTGTGGATGTTGCCTGTAATCCATGGCTTCTGGTTGGGGTATGTACGTACGGTCACTGTGGGGACGAGTCACCATGAGGACAAGTTACCACTGTCCTCATGGCGAAATCTCTGAGTGGTTTCCTTCCTCTCTGGCAACTGAGTTAGGAAGGATGCCTGTATCTTTGTAGTGACTGGGTGTATTGATACACCATCCAAAGTGTAATGAATAACTCCACTGTGCTGAAAGGGATATATAACCAATAGGTACCCTTCTTTGCGAGGCATTGGAAAACCTCCCTGGTCTTTGTGGTTGAATCTGTGTATGAAATTCACTGCTCGACTGAGGGACCTTGCAGATAATTGTGTGTGGTACAGAGATGAGGTAGTCATTAAAAAATAATGTTAAACGCTATTATTGCACACAGAGTGAGTCCATGCAACTTATTATGTAACTTGTTAAGCACATTTTTACTCCTGAAATTATTTAGGCTTGCCATAAGAAAGGACTTTAATACTTATTGACTCAAGACATTTCAGCTTTCATTTTTAAAATGTGTTTTATTTTATTTTTCAAAAAACAATTCACTTTGACATTATGGGGTATTGTGGAAAAGGCAAGGGATGTGAATACTTTCTGAAGATAAGTTCTCTAATGTTACATTATCTAGTGTTGTAGGGCATTCTGGCCAGAACATCTATGTTGAAGTATGTAGCCTTCTGTCTGTCTGTCTGTCTGTCTGTCTGTCTGTCTGTCTGTCTGTCTGTCTGTCTGTATCTAAGGTTGTAGCTGGCAGCGGTCACTTGATCCCTGAAGAAGGTGAGTGAATCAGACCACATACCTTGATCTCTGAAGAAGGTGAGTGAATCAGACCACATACCTTGATCCCTGCAGAAGGTGAGTGAGTCAGACCACATACCTTGATCCCTGCAGAAGGTGAGTGAATCAGACCACATACCTTGATCCCTGCAGAAGGTGAGTGAGTCAGACCACATACTAACATACTAGAGAGAGGCAGCAGTTAACACTGACTGCAGTCAAAGTACTAAAGAGGAAACCTATAGTTGCCTACAGAAATAACAGATGCATCTGTTTTCCTCCACTGTGATGTATATTATCTACCAAGTCTCAAACATCAGATATCATTTTGGTAAAATCACTTTAATATTATTCACAATGAAATAAGACATAGTTTTGTTATAAAACACAAGTCACATAAATTAATAAATATGGACAATGTAAGCATTTACACAAGTAATTCAGTATATAAAATGAAAGAGAAATAAAAAATAAATAAAGTGAGTTTTTTTTTCTCTTTTGTGAAAGCAATAGATAGCGTTATACTCTGTGCCTCTATATGCATTAGTGCTGCATTCATTGAGATTTGAAACCGATGGAAACCCACAGAGAAGCAGGCCACGCGCTCATCTAGTCACATGACGTCTCCTGGTTCCCATGGTAACCACGGTCAGGGCTACTGGCTGTTGTCTGTACAATATGGGGTCAAGCACAAAAGGTGGCATTAGCAAATTGGCACTGTAGCGCCATCAGTGTCTCTCAACCTTATTTGCGCCAGGGGACAGCCAGGCAAGCTATGGCAATAGTTATCCTTCTTGGAAAAGCGGCTTAGATTAAAACTTAACACTTAAGATCTCATTTAGGCCTAGTAGCTGTCAGGAGCAAACAAGATATGAGGGACTGTCCTCGGATCGAGATGGAGGGTTGAGAAACACTGCTGTAGAGAAGAGCAGCCTCACTAGCAGTAAGAAAGGCCTAGAGAGCTAATCATATGGATATGCCTTCACACTGATTTTCCTTCTTGGTTTATAAAGCCATTGGTGGTGTAGCCTAATGTTGAATCACCAGCAGACAGGAGCACTGCATGGTCTTCAATGTCTAAACCTGACACATCCCCTTATATGTAGTGCACTAGTTCTGACCAGTAGTCGTGATAGGGAATAGGGTGCCGTTTTAGATGCACCCTTGGAGGAGTGTGGAGACTGAGAAATCTGTCAGTGGAGAAGTCCACCGCTCTCCCTCCCTCCCTGGGGCCAATGTGACACCTCTGCCTAACAGCTGAGATCTCTGTTTTGATTTAGAACGCCACAGATGCTAGAAGCATGCGTCCCCACATCAAGACCATGTCTGAGGCGTGTGAGAGAAGAAACCAACCAACGTCTGTTATGATGGTTTCCGATCCGATCCCAGCTGTGGTGTCCAATTATAACTGCCGTGAAGGAGTGACATGACAGGTAGCCGGGTAGGCTAGGCTAGGTTAGGAGCCTGCTAGGCTAGGCTAGGTTAGGAGCCTGCTAGGCT
This sequence comes from Coregonus clupeaformis, assembly GCF_020615455.1. Taxonomy (NCBI): domain Eukaryota; kingdom Metazoa; phylum Chordata; class Actinopteri; order Salmoniformes; family Salmonidae; genus Coregonus; species Coregonus clupeaformis. Next base: position 778,639 of record NW_025533540.1, read on the forward strand.
AGGCTAGGTTAGGAGCCTGCTAGGCTAGGCTAGGTTAGGAGCCTGCTAGGCTAGGCTAGGTTAGGAGCCTGCTAGGCTAGGCTAGGTTAGGAGCCTGCTAGGCTAGGCTAGGTTAGGAGCCTGCTAGGCTAGGCTAGGTTAGGAGCCTGCTAGGCTAGGCTAGGTTAGGAGCCTGCTAGGCTAGGCTAGGTTAGGAGCCTGCTAGGCTAGGCTATGTTAGGAGCCTGCTAGGCTAGGCTAGGCTAGGTTAGGAGCCTGCTAGGCTAGGTTAGGAGCCTGCTAGGCTAGGTTAGGCTAGGGCTCCCGAGTGGCGCAGCGGTCTAAGGCACTGCATCTCAGTGCTTGAGGCGTCACTACAGACCCCCTGGTTCGATTCCAGGCTGTATCACAACTGGCCGTGATTCTGAGTCCCATAGGGCAGCGCACAATTGGCCCAGCGTCATCTGCCGTCATTGTAAATAAGAATTTGTTCTTAACTGACTTGCCTAGTTAAATAAAGGTTAAATAAATACAAAATAAAAGGCTAGGAGCCCGCTAGGCTAAGCTAGGTTAGGAGCCCGCTAGGCTAGGCTAGGTTAGGAGCCCGCTAGGCTAGGCTAGGTTAGGAGCCCGCTAGGCTAGGCTAGGAGCCCGCTAGGCTAGGAGTACAAGGAGTTTTGGGGATGTTGTGGGTCACAGGTCATCAGAGAGATCATATACAGTTTGTGGACCAGCTCAAATGTGACACCGGACTGGATGATTGGAGGACATTGCATCTGTAATGGAGGACAGAGAAGCAGCTGTAGAGGTCAAACCCACTGTTCGACTCCAGACGACCAGATGATGTGGATAAGATGTTGCGGGTCACTCAGGGGGGGTTGGGCCTGTTGGAGACACAGACCAGAGGCAGGGAGCCGTGGTCAAACAGTTTGTATGGCAGCGTCCCCTTGGAGGTCCACACGTCCGTCTTGGGGTCGTAACACTCGAAGCAGTCCGAGTCCTCGATGGCGTCGTGCCCGTTCAGGAAGCGCCCCCCCGTCACGTACAGCTTGTTGTTGATGACCGTGGCGCTGTGGTGCATCCGCCTCTCCTTCAGGTTCTCACACTTTACAAACTTGTTGGCTTTGGTGTCGTAGGCGATCATCCGTCTAGTGTACCCTAGAAATGACAACATTTCCAATACAGTGACTCTTAAGACAGATTCACAAAATAGCAGCCTATTCCCTATATAGTGCACTACTTTTGAGCAGAGCCCCTAGGGAATAGGGTTCCACAGCCTACCCACAGATTGTTCAGAATCACAACATCAAAGTAATTAAAGTTGAAAGGAGATGACTCCATTTAAGAAGAAAAAGAGAGACATGCTAATCAACTCATGTGGACCGCAACAGCTGTGGATATTACACATGATAGACCAGGTAAACAAAGGTAAACATGTTGAAAGCGGCAGCCTGTTCACCTCCAATGATGTAGATCTTGTCCTCGATGACAGCAGCAGGTGCACAGACGTTCTTCACCGTCCGGGTCTCCAGTCTGGACCACAGGTTCCTGGAGATGTGGTACACCTGAGAGACGGAGACACCAGAGAGATCAGTCAGTCAGTCAATGTCAGGCCGCCAGGAAACATGTGGTGAGGTGATACTTAGTTTAATAAGGGCAAAGTGCAGTTTTTTTTAACCAATTTGCCTCATGATTTGTCTCGTGCACAATTTCTCTGTCCTTCACATCGGAGTGCTGCTGCAGGCTCTTTGCGTGTCTTGACCAATCAGATTCACGGAAATTGCAGGTCGGGATCCTTAAATTAGATGACCTAATATTACGTTTATCCTACCAACGGGACATTAAAAACTGTAATATCTTATGTTTCACCGAGTCGTGGCTGAAAGACGACATGGATAACATACAGCTGGCAGGATATACGCTACATCGGCAGGATAGAACGGCTGACTCCGGTAAGACAAGGGGTGGCGGTCTGTGTATATTTGTAAACGACAGCTGGTGCACGAAATCTAATACTAAGGAAGTCTCGAGGTTTTGCTCGCCTGAGGTAGAGTATCTCATGATAAGCTGTAGACCACACTATTTACCAAGAGAGTTTTCATCTATATTTGTCGTAGCTGTCTATCTAACACCACAATCCGATGCTGGCATTAAGATTGCACTGAATGAGCTGTATAAGGCCATAAGTAAACAGGAAAACGCTCATCCAGAGACAGCGCTCCTAGTGGCCGGGGACTTTAATGCAGGGAAACTTAAATCCGTTCTACCTAATTTCAACCAGCATGTTGAAATTAGCACCTTTACTCCACACACAGAGACGCATACAAAGCTCTCCCTCGCCCTCCATTTGGCAAATCTGACCATAACTCTATCCTCCTGATTGCTGCTTATAAGCAAAAACTAAAGCAAGAAGCACCAGTGACTCGGTTAATAAAAAAGTGGTCAGATGAAGCAGATGCTAAGCTACAGGACTGTTTTGCTAGCACAGACTGGAAAATGTTCCGGGATTCTTCCGATAGCATTGAGGAGTACACCACATCAGTCACTGGCTTCATCAATAAGTGCATCGATGACGTCGTCCCCACAGTGACCGTACGAACATACCCCAACCAGAAGCCATGGATTACAGGCAACATCCGTACTGAGCTAAAGGGTAGAGCTGCCGCTTTCAAGGAGTGGGACTCTAACCCGGACGCTTATAAGAAATCCCGCTATGCCCTCCGACGAACCATCAAACAGGCAAAGAGTCAATACAGGACTAAGATTGAATTGTACTACACTGGCTCTGACGCTCGTCGGATGTGGCAGGGCTTGAAAACTATTACAGACTACAAAGGGAAGCACAGCCGCGAGCTGCCCAGTGACACAAGCCTACCAGACGAGCTAAACCACTTCTATGCTCGCTTCGAGGCAAGCAACACTGAAGCATGCATGAGAGCACCAGCTGTTCCGGATGACTATGTGATCACGCTCTCCGTAGCCGATGTGAGTAAGACTTTTAAGCAGGTCAACATTCACAAGGCCGGAATACCAGGACGTGTACTCCGAGCATGTGCTGGCCAACTGGCAAGTGTCTTCACTGACATTTTCAACATGTCCTGACTGAGTCTGTAATACCAACACGTTTCAAGCAGACCACCATAGTCCCTGTGCCCAAGGACACTAAGATAACCTGCCTAAATGACTACTATACACCTGTTCTGAAAGGCCCCAGAGTCTGCAACACCACTAAGCAAGGGGCACCACCAAGCAAGCGGCACCATGAAGACCAAGGAGCTCTCCAAACAGGTCAGGGACAAAGTTGTGGAGAAGTACAAATCAGGGTTGGGTTATAAAAAAATATCAGAAACTTTGAACATCCCACGGAGCACCATTAAATCCATTATTAAAAAATTTAAAGAATATGGCACCACAACAAACCTGCCAAGAGAGGGCCGCCCACCAAAACTCATGGACCAGGCAAGGAGGGCATTAATCAGAGAGGCAACAAAGAGACCAAAGATAACACTGAAGGAGCTGCAAAGCTCCACAGCGGAGATTGGAGTATCTGTCCATGGGACCACTTTAAGCCGAACACTCCACAGAGCTGGGCTTTATGGAAGAGTGGCCAGAAAAAAGCCATTGCTTAAAGAAAAAAATAAGCAAACACGTTTGGTGTTCGCCAAAAGCCATGTGGGAGACTCCCCAAACATATGGAAGAAGGTACTCTGGTCAGATGAGACTAAAATTGAGCTTTTTGGCCATCAAGGACAATGCTATGTCTGGTGCAAACCCAACACCTCTCATCACCCCAAGAACACCATCCCCACAGTGAAGCATGGTGGTGGCATCATCATGCTGTGGGGATGTTTTTCATCGGCGGGGACTGGGAAACTGGTCAGAATTGAAGGAATGATGGATGGCGCTAAATACAGGGAAATCCTTGAGGGAAACCTGTTTCAGTCTTCCAGAGATTTGAGACTGGGATGGAGGTTCACCTCAAGTTTTCTGTTTTTTTGTCTTATTTCTTGTTTGTTTCACCCCAAAAAATATTTTGTATCTTCAAAGTAGTAGGCATGTTGTGTAAATCAAATGATACAAACCCCCCCAAAAAATCCATTTTAATTCTAGGGTGAATACTTTCGCAAGCCACTGTATGTATTAATTTGTGGATGTCCATCATCCATTTCGTACGATATGTTACGAATTACAATTCGTACAATATGTTACGAATTGGCAAATCATATGATATGTAGCAAATCCAATTTGTTGTGGCCAACATTAGCTAGGTGACTAAGTGGCTGACGCTAACGTTAGCTAGTTGGCTAACGTTAGCTAGGGGTTAAGGGTTAGCTAGGGGTTAAGGGTTAGCTAGGGGTTAAGGGTTAGCTAACATGCTAAGTAGTTGCAAAGTAGCTAAAAAGTAGTAAGTAGCTGCAAAGCTGTTAATTAGTAAACGTTGTCCGTGATGAGATTCGAACACATAGCATACATAGCATACATGGCATACATGGCATACATAGCATACATAGCATACATAGCTTACATAGCATACATACACATTAGCTTACATAGCATACATAGCATACATAGCATACATAGCATACATAGCATACATACACATTAGCTTACATAGCATACATAGCATACATGGCATACATAGCATACATAGCATACATAGCATACATAGCATACATAGCATACATGGCATACATGGCATACATGGCATACATGGCATACATGGCATACATAGCATACATGGCATACATGGCATACATAGCATACATAGCATACATACACATTAGCTTAATAGACTGTTAGTTTATGTTTATTAGGCAGCTGCAGGCCATGATTGGGAGTCCCGTAGGGCGGCGCCCAGCGTCGTTTGGGTTTGGGTTTGGCCGTCATTGTGAATAAGAATTTGTTCTTGACTGACTTGCTTAGTTAAATAACACAAAAAAATACACACTAGAGGACAGGAATTACCTCCTCCCTGCTTTGATACAACTGTTGCGTTGATTGATTGGTTACCTGTATCTCCCTGACAGGGTTCTGCATGGCGTCCTCCCCTCCGAACACGTAGACCCTCTGGTCGTTGGCGGCGACGGCGGGGTGCAGCACGGCGGTGGGGAGAGGAGCCATGGCCTCCCATTGGTTAAACATACTGTTGTACCTCTCCACAGAGTTGGAGATCTGTTTGTCTACTCCGATCCCCCCCAGGACAAAGATAAAGTGGAGGTAGGAGACACTCTGGTGGGCGTAGCGCGGCTCCAGCATGGGCTCAGCCGTCCTCCACTGGTCGATTTCAATAAAGGCAACATTACATGGTGTCAATAGCAGCTAAGGCTGAAATTTAAAATGTTCATAAATACACAATACAAAATAATTATCGATCAGCACAATAAAATCTAACTTAAAAATACATATTTTTCTGGACAAACTGTCAGTAGCCTTACGTACCTGGTTGGTCTTGAGGGAGAGGGTGTAGACGGTGGCAGATACAGAGCTGTCTCCCGAGGCCATGCTGAGGCTGAGCCCCCCCACCACGTACAGGATGCTGTGGATGCAGACGTAGGAGGCCTTGTAGAGCCTCAGGGGCAGCTTGGCCAGCCACTGCCAGCGCTGAGTCCTCTCGTCATAGAGCAGGGCTTCCCGGGACGTCTGCTCGTTGTTCTTGCGCCCGCCGACCACCACGAGCGTCTCTCGACAGGTGTAACGGCGTGGTGTGGTCCAGAGGGGCTTCAGCTCACGGCCGCACTTGGCACTGACTGAGAGCATGAGGCGACGGACGGACTCGATGATCTCGGTGCAGAGCGTGGAGGACTGGACGAGCGGGTCGTTGGCGATGAACTGGAACAGGTAGGTGGGGTGGATGTAGCGCAGACGCACCTTCTTGAAGAGGTCGTGGATGGCGCCGCGCCGGGAGAACGGGTCGTGGTGGATCCATGCCAGGAGAGTCTCAAACACCTGGGAAATGTGACTTTTAGTTTTTAACATGGGGGATTAGTACTATCTTACCTTATTTGATCTAATCTTATCCTTTATTTATTTTTTTCATATCTCACCTCACCTCACCTCTTCTCACCTCACCTCTTCTCACCTCACCTCACCTCACCTCACCTCACCTCACCTCATCTCATCTCATCTCATCTCATCTCATCTCATATCACCTGCTCCTCCTCGGCACACAGTCGGTCATCCTCCAGGTAACACATGAGCTCAGGTAAGGAGAGCTCACAGAAGTCCTCGGAGGCAGCTACATCTGAGAAGCTCCGCACGGCCATCTCCTTGGCCTTCTCCTTCAGACTGTCACAGTGGAGGATCTCTGACAGTCGGATCATACTGAGACAGTTGTCTGGGCTCAGCTGCTCCTGAAATATATGATCATTTAACATAGGCCGTGTGTGAGTGCACATTTATTATCATTTCTTACTTCATTTAACCTTTATTTAAGCAGGGAAGTCCCATTGAGACCAAAGTCTCTTTTGCAAGGGAGGCCTGATTCACAAACACAATACATCGTACACAATCAGGAGTTAGTGGCACAGTCACATCCATCAATACTGCAGTGTCAACATAAGTCCCAGAGTTAGCAACAAAGCTGATTTCCATCCGTAGTCACCTGCAGGAAGGTGGAGCAGGCCTCAAACAGCCGTCCATAGTACAGCATGGAGGCAGCCTGCATTAGAGGAAGCACTATGTCCATGCTGATGGTGATGGCTCCTGTATACACATAGTCCACTATGCCACAGAGCACGTCAGGGGAGATACCCTTCAGATCCACCCGACCCTGGCTGCTCTCCACAAAGTTACTGCAGAACATGGCCCTGAGGAATATACATGACAGGTTACTGCAGAACATGGCCCTGAGGAATATACATGATAATTGGTGTAAATGGCACCGGAGGAGATGGCTGCCGTTTTACGTCCCTCTAACCAATTGTGCTATTATGTGTGTTTTTGTAATTTATTCTGTCAATAGTGTTTCTGCCACCGTCTCTTATGACCAAAAAGAGCTTCTGGATATCAGGACAGCGATTACTCCCCTCGTATTGGACGAAGATTTTTTCTTCAACGAGTCGGACGCAAAGGATATTCCATAGACCCCCGACAAGGCCCAAATCCCCGTCATTCGCATGAGAAAGAGACAGAGATATCGTGGATGTAGGTCGGGGTGCCTTGTAAGGAGCGAGTAATCTGCCTCTTCCATCAATCGTATTAGCCAACGTACAATCATTTGAAAACAAAATGGACGACCTAAGATCAAGGATATCCTACCAACGGGAAATGGCTGAACGACGACATGGGTAACATACAGCTGGCAGGATATACGCTAAATCGGCAGGACAGAACGGCTGACTCCGGTAAGACAAGGGGTGGCGGTCTGTGTATATTTGTAAACAACCGCTGGTGCATAAAATCTAATACTAAGGAAGTCTCGAGGTTTTGCTCGCCTGAGGTAGAGTATCTCATGATAAGCTGTAGACCACACTATTTACAAAAATAGTTTTCTATATTTTTCGTAGCTGTCTATTTACCACCACAATCCGATGCTGGCACTAAGATTGCACTCAATGAGCTGTATAAGGCCATAACTGAACAGGAAAACACTCATCCAGAGGCAGCGCTCCTAGTGGCCGGGGACTTCAATGCAGGGAAACTTAAATCCGTTCTACCTAATTTCTACCAGCATGTTAAATGTGCCACCAGAGGAAAAAAAACTCTAGACCACCTTTACTCCACACACAGAGACGCATACAAAGCTCTCCCTCGCCCTCCATTTGGCAAATCTGACCATAACTATTTTTAGTCTCCTGAGTGGCGCAGTGGTCTAAGGCACTGCATCGCAGTGCTAGCTGTGCCACTAGAGATCCTGGTTCGAATCCAGGCTCTGTCGTAGCCGGCCGTGACCGGGAGACCCATGGGGCGGCGCGCAATTGGCCCAGCGTCGTCCAGGGTAGGGGAGGGAATGGCCGGTAGGGATGTAGCTCAGTTGATAGAGCATGGTGTTTGCAACGCCAGGGTTGTGGGTTCGATTCCCACAGGGGGTATGAAAAAAATAAAAATAATGTAAGTCGCTCTGGATAAGAGCGTCTGCTAAATGACGTAAATGTAAATGTATCCTCCTGATTCCTGCTTATAAGCAAAAACTAAAGCAGGAAGCACCAGTGACTCGGTTAATAAGGAAGTGGTCAGATGTAAATAAGAATTTGTTCTTAATTGACTTGCCTAGTTAAATAAAGGTGAAATAAAAAATAAAAAATAAAATATGCCATGTCTTGAAATATGCAGACAGACGGATTAAAAGTAAATTTACATTGTAATACTTCTAATTCCGCCCATAACTTTTGGACTTTATAACATTTCCAGAAGGCATGGATTATTGTTTGTTTTACACTTAAGACATGACGCTGCCGTTGTGCTGTAGAATTTGTGAATTTTGTCTCTTGTCTAATAAATTCTATACATTAGTTTATACTGGATTAAGCGTACATTTTAGTTTTCTGTAATTTCGTTAGTTATGTTCCAACACTCCCTTCATCTTGTGCCAACATCAGTTATTTTAAAGGTTTTGTACTATCATATGAATATTATTTTCTGATTCAAATAGGATTCCCTCAACATTGCTCTGATGTACAAAATATTTCAAATCGAAATTTCGTGATATGAAACTTTTAAGTTGCATGTTTTTTTAAAATGTCTTCAAAATGTCCAAAATTGCTGTTTGATTCTGTCATGGAAATGAATGTATTTCCTGTTACCAAGTCATTTCCGGTTTCTATGCCTTTAATTTTCCACGCAGACCAGTTTATTAGTGCATTCTGAAAAGCTATCCAAGGATTGTTACATAGGTTGTGTTTTTTGGGAGTGATATTGATTCTTGTAGAATCCGTTAAAATTTCTTTCATTTTGTTCTAGTGTTCTTAACTATGAAGTTGTTAATGTTCTTAGCTTTATCCTTTGAAAATAGACACATGAAAATATTCTGGGGGTGAGCATGTGCATCTTCAGTATGTATAAATTTTTCCTCTTTAGTGCATTTAAATATATGTCTCAAGTAAAAGCCTTGGGTGGCAAGTTGATGCAATTCCAAGTCAGAGGTTAAAACCACCCTTTTTATTCTGAGTTTTATTTGATAAAGATAAAGTCTATTGTATGAGTAAACTTTTTTAAAGAATGTCTTCGGTAGGGTAATTGGTATTACCGAGAATAAATATAAAAACTTTGGGAGCCTGAAGATTGTTCCATTTAATTAGATCTGCTTTCATATTGTTGAGTAATGGGATAAAGTTACCTTTATATATCTGTTGTTTGTTGACACTTATTAAGCATCTTAAGTATTTGTTGTGGTCCACTTAAAGGATTACTGTAGATCAGAGTTATTCTTTTTATTTTTCCTATTGCCGTTATTTCCGTTTTTTTCCACGTAATTTATTAAATTCATTTTATATCTTGAGATTTTAAAAGTATTCTGAAAATACAGTATTTTTAGCAAGGGGGACATTGAGTTTTCAATATTATAGTCAGGTATATCAGGAGATCATCTGCAAATAAGTTTAGTTTATATTCATGTTCACCAATTCTGATACCTGTTACGTTTGGGTCCTGTCTAATTCTTTCTGCAAGCGGTTCAATTGCCAGTGCAAACAGGAAGGGGGAGAGAGGACATCCCTGTCTTGTCCCCCTTTCTAAAGCAATTTCATCAGATAATGTATTATTTGTGTATATTTTTGCTTAATGACATTTATATAATATTTTTATAAAATGTATTATTTCAGATGGAAAGTTGAAGGCCTCCAAAGTTTTGAATAGAAAAGTCCATTCAAGACGGTCGAAAGGCTTTTCGGCATCTACAGCTATTATTGATAAATCTATATCTTGTTTTTTAGTGTATTGTATTATATTGAATCATGTTCTTGCATTTGTTTGTAAATGTCTATTTTTATATAGAGTGGCGACCCGTCATTTTGAGGCCCACCTGTTTAGCTTGAAAAAATTTTTTGGGCATTAATATGTGTCACCTACCAGTTTGCAAACAATGTAAAAAAGTCATCATCATGAATCAAGTCGCCAATCTACTGGAAAATCATTTTCAATCCTTGTCATATGAAGAAATTATGAAGAGAAATTATAGATAAAACATATCGGTGCTCATCGGCCATTGGACATAAACATTACACAACAAGTTGGAAATCGCAAATTCAACAATGAGTGTTTTGGAAGGAATCGGTGGCTAACTGCAAGTATTGCAAAGCGATCACTAGCCTGCTATTCAGTGGAGAGGGTGTGGGGTCCAAGTCTGGGTTTAAGGGCCTCTTTTCCAAGCTTAAAAGGATATACATTCAACATTATGGGCCAGAAACAGTTTAATACATTGGCCATGCTGTCAATCCAGCATGACTTCTGCCGCGTTCAAAACAACTGGAAACTCGGAACTGGGAAATCTCAGACTTCAGTGAGTTCAAGACAACTGGGAACTTTGAAAAAAACGAGCCCCGACTGGGAAAATACGTTTTGAACGGTCATCCAACTCGGAACTCCAAGTCGGAAACTCGGGCCTCTTTCTAGAGCTCCGACCTGAAGATCACTGATGTCATGATTCGACCTTGTTTTTTTCAGAGTTCCCAGTTGTCTTGAAAGCCCCATAAATCCAGAGAATACCAGACTTTGATGACAAAACTTGCCCACCAGTAGGACCGCTGCACCACCTTCCTGTTCAAGTGAGCACAGCCCAACAAGGTGAGTCCAAAAATGTATTGTATGCTGCTGCATAAATGATGTAATATGCCAGGGAGATATGTATACAGTAGCTAAGAAAGTAATACTAAGTGTATGTTGTGTAGTAAGCTGTTAGTAGCCCATGTGTCTCACCCTAATAATTGGGTCCCTTTCCCCCTCATAACTTAGCCTACTGTTCTGACTTGGTGGTGCACATGTAGCCTATAGCCTGTTTTAGAGAAATGTAATCATCGAATATTGTAAGAGCTTTCATTGTCTGCTTATATGCCCCCTTTATTTATCCCACGGTTCTGACTTGGTGTACAGGGAGAACACTGTAAGAACGGCCCATGTTCTGAATTCTGTCACTGTACATTTCAAAGGGGCTAAACAAATAGTTATATTGACTACGTCCGTCCTAGCTCGCTCATTAATGTCTTAATCGAAATTTCGGATTGCCTCTCGTCCGCTCATCGTTCCCTTATGCCATAGTTTGTACATCTTAATTGTCAGTAGAAACCACATTTGTTTAAGCAAGTCAGCCATATCAGCTATGTTTTTTTAAAAGCCAGTAAATGAGGCTGAATGACCAGTTTCGCTGCCAGACGAGGCTCCTCTGATAGCCAGGTGGAGCAGTGGTAAGGATTCACTCCATGGTGCTGAAAAGAAAGCTCTGCTGTTGGGACAGATTTATGGAGGCCCTAACAGTTTGGGAGCACCGTTTGTCACCGTTATAGTTAAATTAATGTATTGTTTAGTGTTGTGTTGTGTAGTGGGTTTGCTGGCATGTATCCAAACTGTTTTGTTTTTGTTTGCCCCACCAAGATTTATATGCTAAAATCGCCACTATTTATATAGGTTTTTATAGAAGCTTTTAAAATGGTCATTAATAGTGTTGTTGTTTCTAATTAAAACCATTTGTATCCTTGTCTTTTTAAATTATAACTGGTTTGGTTTTGTGAGAGCTTCGAGATGTTTACCAGGTTTATTTGCCATTTAATAGTATGCTTTATTTGAGTTTAACCTGTAGTTAGTTGTTGGCTCTCTTCAAAATGTATGCACACATGACTGTAAGACGCTTTGGATAAAAGCGTCTGCTAAATGGCATATTATTATTATTATTATTATTATTATTATTATTATTATTATTATATGTACAGGCCCTGCAGCCCCCAGTATCACTTCTACTCCCCAGGAGTTATCATTTGTTGACTTCTGTAACCGTAAAAGCCTTGGTTTTCTGCACGTTAACATCAGAAGCCTCCTCTCTAAGTTTGAGTTATTCACTGCGTTAGCACACTCCGCCAACCGTGATGTTCTAGCAGTGTCTGAATCCTGGCTTAGGAAGGCCACCAAAAATTCAGAAATGTCCATCCCCAACTACAACATTTTCCATCTAGATAGAACTGCCAAAGGGGGTGGAGTTAAAATCTACTGTAGAGATAGCCTGCAGAGCTCTATCATACTATCCAGGTCTGTGCCCAAACAGTTTGAGCTTCTACTTCTAAAAATCCACCTTTCCAGAAATAAGTCTCTCACTGTTGCCGCTTGCTACAGACCCCCCTCAGCCCCCAGCTGTGCCCTGGACACCATATGTGAACATGATTGCCCCCCATCTATCCTCAGAGTTCGTACTGCTTGGTGACCTAAACTGGGATATGCTTAACATCCCGGCCATCCTACAATCCAAACTAGATGCCCTCAATCTCACACAAATTATCAAGGAACCTACCAGGTACAACCCTAAATCCGTAAACATGGGCACCCTCATAGATATCATCCTGACTAACTTACCCTCTAAATACACCTCCGCTGTCTTCAACCAGGATCTCAGCGATCACTGCCTCATTGTCCGCGGTCAAACGACCACCCCTCATCACTGTCAAATGCTCCCTAAAACACTTTAGCGAGCAGGCCTTCCTAATTGACCTGGCCCAGGTATCCTGGATGGATATCGATCTCTGTCAGCTTCCTGCCTCCTGTTCGTCTCCGGGCCTCTAGAGGTCATCTGTGTTCCCCTCTGCCTTAGTTCTTCCTCGTGTGTCCTTATTAGCTTGATCCAGGTCACCTGTGCCTTGTTTCCCCTAGAGTATTTTAGCTGTGTGTTTTCCCCTTGTTTCTCACTTGGTTTTTGAGTCCTGGCTATGTGTCTCCTGCTTTGTCCCACCGTGTCTTTCCAAGTAAGCTTTTCTAAGTTATCTTTAGTTTGTTTTTCTCCCCTCGTGGAGTTATTTTGTTTTGCCTCCTGTTTTGTTACTCTACCTCTGTTAATATACCTCCTTCGGAGAAGAACTTTTGTTGGACTATTTTTGAAGTGCGAAGAACCTTTGTTTTTACATTAAATCTACTTGCCTGGAGTATTGCCTTGGGTGTTTCATTTGGGTCCAACTATACCTCCTCTGTGGCTAAGGGGTAGAACCCCCCAGCTCTCCACATCTGAGACCGGAGTTCTAGCCCAGCTTGTGACAGATCTAATTCCGTTAGTAGAGGATGCCTGGTTGTTCTTTAAAAGTGCTTTCCTCTCAATCTTAAATAAGCTTCAGAACTAAGAACAGATATAGCCCCTGGTTCTCTTCAGACTTGACTGCCCTTGACCAGCACAAAAACATCCTGTGGCGTACTGCATTAGCATCGAATAGCCCCCGCGATATGCAACTTTTCAGGAAAGTTAGGAACCAATATACACAAGCAGTTAGGAAAGCGAAGGCTAGCTTTTTCAAACAGAAATTTGCATCCTGTAGCACTATCTCCAAAAAGTTTTGGGACAATGTAAAGTCCATGGAGAATAAGAGCACTTCCTCCCAGCTGCCCACTGCACTGAGGCTAGGAAACACTGTCACCACCAATAAATCTACAATAATCGAGAATTTCAACAAGCATTTTGCTACAGCTGGCCATGCTTTCCACCTGGTTACCCCTACCCCGGCCACCAGCTCTGCACCCTCCGCTGCAACTTGCCCATGCAACTACTTCTCAGATAGAGTTCGATGTGTCAAATCGGAGGGCCTGTTGTCTGGACCTATGGCAGTCTCTATGGGGGTGCCACAGGGTTCAATTCTTGGGCCGACTCTTTTCTCTGTGTATATCAATGATGTCGCTCTTGCTGCTGGTGACTCTCAGATCCACCTCTACGCAGACGACACCATTTTGTATACATCTGGCCCTTCATTGGACACTCTGTTAACAAACCTCCAAACGAGCTTCAATGCCATACAACACTCCTTCCGTAGCCTCCAACTGCTCTTAAACACTAGTAAAACTAAATGCATGCTCTTCAACCGAACGCTGCTTGCACCCGCCCACCCGACTAGAATCACTACTCTCGACGGGTCTGACCTAGAGTATGTGGACAACTACAAATACCTAGGTGTCTGGTTGGACTGTAAACTCTCCTTCCAGACTCACATTAAGCATCTCCAATCCAAAGTTAAATCTAGAATCGGCTTCCTATTTCGCAACAAAGCCTCCTTCACTCATGCTGCCAAACATGCCCTCGTAAAACTGACTATCCTACCGATCCTACTTCGACGATGTCATTTACAAAATAGCCTCCAACACTCTACTCAGCAAATTGGATGTAGTCTATCACAGTGCCATCTGTTTTGTCACCAATGCCCCATATACTACCCACCATTGTGATCTGTACGCTCTTGTTGGCTGGTCCTCACTACATATTCGTCGCCAAACCCACTGGCTCCAGGCCATCTATAAATCACTGCTAGGCAAATCTCCGCCTTATCTTAGCTCATTGGTCACCATAGCAACACCCACCCGTAGTATGCGCTCCAGCAGGTATATCTCACTGGTCATCCCCAAAGCCAACACCTCCTTTGGCCGCCATTACTTCCAGTTCTCTGCTGCCAATGACTGGAACGAATTGCAAAAATCTCTGAAGCTGGAGACTCTTATCTCCCTCACTAACTTTAAGCATCAGTTGTCAGAGCAGCTTACCGATCACTGCACCTGTACACAGCCCATCTGAAATTAGCCCACCCAACTACCTCATCCCCATATTGTTATTTATTTTGCTCATTTGCACCCCAGTATCTCTATTTGCACATCATCTCTTGCACATCTATCATTCCAGTGATAATACTAATAGTAATTATTTTGCACTATGGCCTATTTATTGCCTTACCTCCATAACTTGCTACATGTGCACACACTGTATATATATTTTCTGTGGTATTTTTGACTTTGTTTTTTTTTACCCCATATGTAACTCTGTGTTGTTGTTTTTATCGCACTGCTTTGCTTTATCTTGGCCAGGTCGCAGTTGTAAACGAGAACTTGTTCTCAACTGGCTTACCTGGTTAAATAAAGGTAAAATAAAAAAATAAAAAAAGTTACTAATCCATTCTCCTTCATTCACTCTCCCGCCCTCCTATACATATTCACACCAAAACGTACAGCCTACACTCACATCCACACACACATCCATAGAACAGTTATTAACTATATACAGTGGGGAGAACAAGTATTTGATACACTGCCGATTTTGCAGGTTTTCCTACTTACAAAGCATGTAGAGGTCTGTAATTTTTATCATAGGTACACTTCAACTGTGAGACTGAATCTAAAACAAAACTCCAGAAAATCACATTGTATGATTTTTAAGTAATTCATTTGCATTTTATTGCATGACATAAGTATTTGATACATCAGAAAAGCAGAACTTAATATTTGGTACAGAAACCTTTGTTTGCAATTACAGAGATCATACATTTCCTGTAGGTCTTGACCAGGTTTGCACACACTGCAGCAGGGATTTTGGCCCACTCCTCCATACAGACCTTCTCCAGATCCTTCAGGTTTCGGGGCTGTCGCTGGGCAATACGGACTTTCAGCTCCCTCCAAAGATTTTCTATTGGGTTCAGGTCTGGAGACTGGCTAGGCCACTCCAGGACCTTGTGATGCTTCTTACGGAGCCACTCCTTAGTTGCCCTGGCTGTGTTTTTCGGGTCGTTGTCATGCTGGAAGACTCAGCCACGACCCATCTTCAATGCTCTTACTGAGGGAAGGAGGTTGTTGGCCAAGATCTCGCGATACATGGCCCCATCCATCCTCCCCTCAATACGGTGCAGTCGTCCTGTCCCCTTTGCAGAAAAGCATCCCCAAAGAATGATGTTTCCACCTCCATGCTTCACGGTTGGGATGGAGTTCTTGGGGTTGTATTCATCCTTCTTATTCCTCCAAACACGGCGAGTGGAGTTTAGACTAAAAAGCTCTATTTTTGTCTCATCAGACCACATGACCTTCTCCCATTCCTCCTCTGGATCATCCAGATGGTCATTGGCAAACTTCAGACGGGCCTGGACATGCGCTGGCTTGAGCAGGGGGACCTTGCGTGCGCTGCAGGATTTTAATCTATGACGGCGTAGTGTGTTACTAATGGTTTTCTTTGAGACTGTGGTCCCAGCTCTCTTCAGGTCATTGACCAGGTCCTGCCGTGTAGTTCTGGGCTGATCCCTCACCTTCCTCATGATCATTGATGCCCCACGAGGTGAGATCTTGCATGGAGCCCCAGACCGAGGGTGATTGACCTTCATCTTGAACTTCTTCCATTTTCTAATAATTGCGCCAACAGTTGTTGCCTTCTCACCAAGCTGCTTGCCTATTGTCCTGTAGCCCATCCCAGCCTTGTGCAGGTCTACAATTTTATCCCTTACACAGCTCTCTGGTCTTGGCCATTGTGGAGAGGTTGTAGTCTGTTTGATTGAGTGTGTGGACAGGTGTCTTTTATACAGGTAACGAGTTCAAAGAGGTGCAGTTAATACAGGTAATGAGTGGAGAACAGGAGGGCTTCTTAAAGAAAAACTAACAGGTCTGTGAGAGCCGGAATTCTTACTGGTTGGTAGGTGATCAAATACTTATGTCATGCAATAAAATGCAAATGAATTACTTAAAAATGTGATTTTCTGGATCTTTGTTTTAGATTCCGTCTCTCACAGATGAAGTGTACCTATGATAAAAATCACAGACCTCTACATGCTTTGTAAGTAGGAAAACCTGCAAAATCAGCAGTGTATCAAATACTTGTTCTACCCACTGTATATTATATACTATATTTCCCCCTTTGTACTATTTTATCAGTGTCATCATGTTGGCATCGGCTACTTCTATCATTACTTCCTATCGGTACACGCCTCATGCGTCCTATCGGAACACGCCTCATGCGTCCTATCGGTACACGCCTCATGGTCCTATCGGAACACGCCTCATGGTCCTATCGGAACACGCCTCATGGTCCTATCGGAACACGCCTCATGCGTCCTATCGGAACACGCCTCATGGTCCTATCGGAACACGCCTCATGGTCCTATCGGTACACGCCTCATGGTCCTATCGGAACACGCCTCATGGTCCTATCGGAACACGCCTCATGGTCCTATCGGTACACGCCTCATGGTCCTATCGGAACACGCCTCATGGTCCTATCGGTACACGCCTCATGAACATTGTACTGTACCCTCCTCTGCTCCCAGGCTGGTGTGGCCCTGCTGGTCATCCAAAATGTTGTCGTCTCTGTATAATGTTGTCTTGTGTTAGGTGAGGTTCTGTAGTCGTGTTGTGTTCTAGGTGAGGTTCTGTAGTCGTGTTGTGTTAGGTGAGGTTCTGTAGTCATGTGGTGTTAGGTGAGGTTCTGTAGTCGTGTTGTGTTAGGTGAGGTTCTGTAGTTGTGTTGTGTTAGGTGAGGTTCTGTAGTCATGTTGTGTTAGCTGAGGTTCTGTAGTCATGTTGTGTTAGGTGAGGTTCTGTAGTTGTGTTGTGTTAGGTGAGGTTCTGTAGTTGTGTTGTGTTAGCTGAGGTTCTGTAGTCGTGTTGTGTTAGCTGAGGTTCTGTAGTTGTGTCGTGTTAGGTGAGGTTCTGCAGTCATGTCGTGTTAGGTGAGGTTCAGTAGTTGTGTTGTGTTCTAGGTGAGGTTCTGTAGTCGTGTTGTGTTCTAGGTGAGGTTCTGTAGTCGTGTTGTGTTCTAGGTGAGGTTCTGTAGTCGTGTTGTGTTCTAGGTGAGGTTCTGTAGTCGTGTTGTGTTCTAGGTGAGGTTCTGTAGTCGTGTTGTGTTCTAGGTGAGGATCTGTAGTTGTATTGTGTTCTAGGTGAGGTTCTGTAGTTGTGTTAGGTGAGGTTCTGTAGTTGTGTTAGGTGTGGTTCTGTAGTCGTGTTGTGTTCTAAGTGAGGTTCTGTGGTCGTGTTGTGTTCTAGGTGAGGTTCTGTAGTCGTGTTGTGTTTTAGGTGAGGTTCTGTAGTCGTGTTGTGTTAGGTGAGGTTCTGTAGTCGTGTTGTGTTAGGTGAGGTTCTGTAGTCGTGTTGTGTTAGCTGAGGCTCTGTAGTCGTGTTGTGTTAGCTGAGGTTCTGTAGTCGTGTTGTGTTCTAGGTGAGGTTCTGTAGTCGTGTTGTGTTCTAGCTGAGGCTCTGTAGTCGTGTTGTGTTAGGTGAGGTTCTGTAGTCGTGTTGTGTTAGCTGAGGTTCTGTAGTCGTGTTGTGTTAGGTGAGGTTCTGTAGTCGTGTTGTGTTAGGTGAGGTTCTGTAGTCGTGTTGTCTTAGGTGAGGTTCTGTAGTCGTGTTGTGTTCTAGGTGAGGTTCTGTAGTCGTGCTGTGTTAGGTGAGGTTCTGTAGTCGTATGGTGTTAGGTGAGGTTCAGTAGTCGTGTTGTGTTAGCTGAGGTTCTGTAGTCGTGTTGTGTTAGGTGAGGTTCTGTAGTCGTGTTGTGTTCTAGGTGAGGTTCTGTAGTCGTGTTGTGTTAGGTGAGGTTCTGTAGTCGTGTTGTGTTCTAGGTGAGGTTCTGTAGTCGTGTTGTGTTCTAGGTGAGGTTCTGTAGTCGTGTTGTGTTAGGTGAGGTTCTGTAGTCGTGTTGTGTTAGGTGAGGTTCTGTAGTCGTGTTGTGTTAGGTGAGGTTCTGTAGTCGTGTTGTGTTAGCTGAGGTTCTGTAGTCGTGTTGTGTTAGCTGAGGTTCTGTAGTCGTGTTGTGTTAGCTGAGGTTCTGTAGTTGTGTCGTGTTAGGTGAGGTTCTGTAGTCATGTCGTGTTAGGTGAGGTTCAGTAGTTGTGTTGTGTTCTAGGTGAGGTTCTGTAGTCGTGTTGTGTTCTAGGTGAGGTTCTGTAGTCGTGTTGTGTTCTAGGTGAGGTTCTGTAGTCGTGTTGTGTTCTAGGTGAGGTTCTGTAGTCGTGTTGTGTTCTAGGTGAGGATCTGTAGTTGTATTGTGTTCTAGGTGAGGTTCTGTAGTTGTGTTAGGTGAGGTTCTGTAGTTGTGTTAGGTGTGGTTCTGTAGTCGTGTTGTGTTCTAAGTGAGGTTCTGTGGTCGTGTTGTGTTCTAGGTGAGGTTCTGTAGTCGTGTTGTGTTCTAGGTGAGGTTCTGTATTCGTGTTGTGTTCTAGGTGAGGTTCTGTAGTCGTGTTGTGTTCTAGGTGAGGTTCTGTAGTCGTGTTGTGTTAGGTGAGGTTCTGTAGTCGTGTTGTGTTAGGTGAGGTTCTGTAGTCGTGTTGTGTTAGGTGAGGTTCTGTAGTCGTGTTGTGTTAGGTGAGGTTCTGTAGTCGTGTTGTGTTAGCTGAGGCTCTGTAGTCGTGTTGTGTTAGCTGAGGTTCTGTAGTCGTGTAGTGTTCTAGGTGAGGTTCTGTAGTTGTGTTGTGTTCTAGGTGAGGTTCTCTAGTCGTGTTGTGTTAGGTGAGGTTCTGTAGTCGTGTTGTGTTCTAGCTGAGGCTCTGTAGTCGTGTTGTGTTAGGTGAGGTTCTGTAGTCGTGTTGTGTTAGCTGAGGTTCTGTAGTCGTGTTGTGTTAGGTGAGGTTCTGTAGTCGTGTTGTGTTAGCTGAGGTTCTGTAGTCGTGTTGTGTTAGGTGAGGTTCTGTAGTCGTGTTGTGTTCTAGGTGAGGTTCTGTAGTCGTGTTGTGTTAGGTGAGGTTCTGTAGTCGTATGGTGTTAGGTGAGGTTCAGTAGTCGTGTTGTGTTAGCTGAGGTTCTGTAGTCGTGTTGTGTTAGGTGAGGTTCTGTAGTCGTGTTGTGTTCTAGGTGAGGTTCTGTAGTCGTGTTGTGTTAGGTGAGGTTCTGTAGTCGTGTTGTGTTCTAGGTGAGGTTCTGTAGTCGTGTTGTGTTCTAGGTGAGGTTCTGTAGTCGTGTTGTGTTAGGTGAGGTTCTGTAGTCGTGTTGTGTTAGGTGAGGTTCTGTAGTCGTGTTGTGTTAGGTGAGGTTCTGTAGTCGTGTTGTGTTAGCTGAGGTTCTGTAGTCGTGTTGTGTTAGCTGAGGTTCTGTAGTCGTGTTGTGTTAGGTGAGGTTCTGTAGTCGTGTTGTGTTCTAGGTGAGGTTCTGTAGTCGTGTTGTGTTAGGTGAGGTTCTGTAGTCGTGTTGTGTTCTAGGTGAGGTTCTGTAGTCGTGTTGTGTTCTAGGTGAGGTTCTGTAGTCGTGTTGTGTTAGGTGAGGTTCTGTAGTCGTGTTGTGTTAGGTGAGGTTCTGTAGTCGTGTTGTGTTAGGTGAGGTTCTGTAGTCGTGTTGTGTTAGCTGAGGTTCTGTAGTCGTGTTGTGTTAGCTGAGGTTCTGTAGTCGTGTTGTGTTAGCTGAGGTTCTGTAGTTGTGTCGTGTTAGGTGAGGTTCTGCAGTCATGTCGTGTTAGGTGAGGTTCAGTAGTTGTGTTGTGTTCTAGGTGAGGTTCTGTAGTCGTGTTGTGTTCTAGGTGAGGTTCTGTAGTCGTGTTGTGTTCTAGGTGAGGTTCTGTAGTCGTGTTGTGTTCTAGGTGAGGTTCTGTAGTCGTGTTGTGTTCTAGGTGAGGATCTGTAGTTGTATTGTGTTCTAGGTGAGGTTCTGTAGTTGTGTTAGGTGAGGTTCTGTAGTTGTGTTAGGTGTGGTTCTGTAGTCGTGTTGTGTTCTAAGTGAGGTTCTGTGGTTGTGTTGTGTTCTAGGTGAGGTTCTGTAGTCGTGTTGTGTTCTAGGTGAGGTTCTGTAGTCGTGTTGTGTTCTAGGTGAGGTTCTGTAGTCGTGTTGTGTTCTAGGTGAGGTTCTGTAGTCGTGTTGTGTTAGGTGAGGTTCTGTAGTCGTGTTGTGTTAGGTGAGGTTCTGTAGTCGTGTTGTGTTAGGTGAGGTTCTGTAGTCGTGTTGTGTTAGGTGAGGTTCTGTAGTCGTGTTGTGTTAGCTGAGGCTCTGTAGTCGTGTTGTGTTAGCTGAGGTTCTGTAGTCGTGTTGTGTTCTAGGTGAGGTTCTGTAGTTGTGTTGTGTTCTAGGTGAGGTTCTCTAGTCGTGTTGTGTTAGGTGAGGTTCTGTAGTCGTGTTGTGTTCTAGCTGAGGCTCTGTAGTCGTGTTGTGTTAGGTGAGGTTCTGTAGTCGTGTTGTGTTAGCTGAGGTTCTGTAGTCGTGTTGTGTTAGGTGAGGTTCTGTAGTCGTGTTGTGTTAGCTGAGGTTCTGTAGTCGTGTTGTGTTAGGTGAGGTTCTGTAGTCGTGTTGTGTTCTAGGTGAGGTTCTGTAGTCGTGTTGTGTTAGGTGAGGTTCTGTAGTCGTGTTGTGTTAGGTGAGGTTCTGTAGTCGTGTTGTGTTCTAGGTGAGGTTCTGTAGTCGTGTTGTGTTAGGTGAGGTTCTGTAGTCGTGTTGTGTTCTAGGTGAGGTTCTGTAGTCGTGTTGTGTTCTAGGTGAGGTTCTGTAGTCGTGTTGTGTTAGGTGAGGTTCTGTAGTCGTGTTGTGTTAGGTGAGGTTCTGTAGTCGTGTTGTGTTAGGTGAGGTTCTGTAGTCGTGTTGTGTTAGCTGAGGTTCTGTAGTCGTGTTGTGTTAGCTGAGGTTCTGTAGTCGTGTTATGTTAGGTGAGGTTCTGTAGTCGTGTTGTGTTCTAGGTGAGGTTCTGTAGTCGTGTTGTGTTCTAGGTGAGGTTCTGTAGTCGTGTTGTGTTAGGTGAGGTTCTGTAGTCGTGTTGTGTTCTAGGTGAGGTTCTGTAGTCGTGTTGTGTTCTAGGTGAGGTTCTGTAGTCGTGTTGTGTTAGGTGAGGTTGGGTTGTCTTGTGCTCTCTGTATAATGAATCAATCCGTTTCTACTGTATTGTAGCTGACCTGAAGTATAGGCTGGAGGACACCAGGACGTTCCTGTGGCAGGGGATCTCTGTGTTGTCTGAACAGAGCAGCACGTCAGTTAGGATCCTCTCCTGTCTCAGGCTGTTGAGCTGGGATAGCAGGAGGGAAGACAGCTCTGGGTCTCTAAATGGGAACACCTCAAGGGTTTTCAAGGACGCACAGAGAGCCATTCTGTTGGAGGGGGGAAGGAAACATGGGGAGGGAGGGGGAGAGATGGAGGGAGTGAGGGGAGGGTGGGGGGGAGGAGGGAAGGGGGTGGGAGGGAAGGGGGTGGGGGGAGAGGGGAGGGAGGAGGGAGAGAGAGAGACAGAGAGAGAGAGAGGAGGGAGAGAGGGGAGGGTGGGGGGAGGAGGGAAGGGGGTGGGAGAGAGGGGAGGGAGGAGGGAGAGAGAGAGAATAACTGTATTGAATGGTTTTATGAGCATCTTACCAGGGTTGGGGTCAATTCCTTTTCAAGATAAGTCAGATCAGAAAATGAATAAATTGAAATAATGAATAGAAACATTGAGTTTCATTCTAAAATGCTGTACAGTGCCTTCAGAAAGTATTCATATCCCTCGACTTATTCCACATTTTGTTGTGTTTCAGCCTGAATTCAAAATAGATTAAATATATTTATTTTCTCACCCATCTGCAGACAACACCCCATAATGATAAAGTGAAAACACGTTTTTAGAAAAAGTTTGCAAATGTATTGAAAATTCACACCCCTGAGTCAATACTTTGTAGAAGCACCTTTGGCAGCGATTACAGCTGTGAATCTTCCTGGGTAAGTCTCTAAGAGCTTTGCACACCTGGATTGTACAATATTTGCCCATTATTATTTTTTAAATTATTCAAGCTCTGTCAAGTTGGTTGTTAATCAGTGCTAGACAGCCATTTTCATGTCTTGCCATAGATGTTTCAAGCCAATTTAAGTCAAAACTATAACTAGGCCAGTCAGGAACATTCAATGTTGTCTTAGTAACCAACTCCAGTGTAGATTTGGCCTTGTGTTTTAGGTTATTGTCCTGCTGAAAGGTGAATTAATCTCCCAGTGTCTGGTGGAAAGCAGACTGAATCAGGTTTTCCTTTAGGATTTTGCCTGTGCTTAGCTCTATTCCATCAATTTTTTATCCTAAAGAAAATCCCCAGTCCTTGCCGATAACAAACATACCATAACATGCAGCCACCGCCATGCTTGAAAATATGAAGCGTGGTACTCAGTGATGTGTTGTGTTGGATTTGCCCCAAACATTACGCTTTGTATTCAGGACATAAAGTTAATTTCTTTGCCACATTTTTGGAGCCTTACTTTAGTGCCTTGTTGCAAACAGGATGCAGTATTACTTTAGTGCCTTGTTGCAAACAGGATGCAGTATTACTTTAGTGCCTTGTTGCAAACAGGATGCAGTATTACTTTAGTGCCTTGTTGCAAACAGGATGCAGTATTACTTTAGTGCCTTGTTGCAAACAGGATGCAGTATTACTTTAGTGCCTTGTTGCAAACAGGATGCAGTATTACTTTAGTGCCTTGTTGCAAACAGGATGCAGTATTACTTTAGTGCCTTGTTGCAAACAGGATGAAGTATTACTTTAGTGCCTTGTTGCAAACAGGATGCAGTATTACTTTAGTGCCTTGTTGCAAACAGGATGCATGTTTTTGAATATTTGTATTCTGTACGGGCTTCCTTCTTTTCACTCTGTCCTTTAGGTTAGTATTGTGGAGTAACTACAATGTTGTTGATCCATCCTCAGGTTTCTCCTATCACAGCCATTTAACTCTGTAACTGTTTTAAAGCCACCATTTCCCTCATGGTGAAATACCTGAGCGGTTGTATTTATACACCATCCAAAGCGTAATTAATAACTTCACCATCCTCAAAAGGATATTAATATTAATGATCAATAATGATAATAATCAATGTCTGCTTCTTATTTTATATTTAAATACATTTTGTTGCATTGGAAAACCTCCCTGGTCGTTACGGTTGAATCTGTGTTTGGAATTTGCTGCTAGACTGAGGGATCTTACAGATACTGTAATTGTACAGTGCATTCAGAAAGTATTCAGACCCCTTCACTTTTTCAACATTTTGTTATGTTAGTCTTATTCTAAAATTGATTAAATAAAAAATGTTCCTCATCAATCTACACACAATACCCCATAATGACGAAACGAAATTAGTGCAAATCTATTCAAAATGTTTAACAGAAATACCTTATTGACATAAGTATTCAGACCTTTTGCTATAAGACTCGAAATTGAGCTCAGCTGCATCCTGTTTCCATTGATCATCCTTGAGATGTTTCTACAACTTAATTGGAGTCCACCTGTGGTAAATTCAATTGATTGGACATGATTTGGAAAGGCACACATCTGTATATATGAGGTCCCAGAGTTGACAGTGCATGTCAGAGCAAAAACCAAGCTATCAGGTCGAAGGAATTGTCCGTAGAGCTCCGAGACAGGATTGTGTCAAGGCACAGATCTGGGGAAGGGTACCAAAAAATGTCTGCAGAATTGAAGGTCCCCAAGAACACAGTGGCTTCCATCATTCTTAAATGGAAGAAGCTTGGAAACACCAAGACTCTTCCTAGAGCTGGCCGCTCGGCCAAACTGAGCAATCGGGGGAGAAGGGCCTTGGTCAGGGAGGTGACCAAGAACCCGATGGTCACTCTGACAGAGCTCCAGAGTTCCTCTGTGGAGATGGGAGAATCTTCCAGAAGGACAACCATCTTTGCAGCACTCTACCAATCAGGCCTTTATGGTAGAGTGGCCAGACGGAAGCCACTCCTCAGTAAAAGGCACATGACAGCCCGCTTGGAGTTTGCCAAAAGGCACCTAAAGACTCAGACCATGAGAAACAAGATTGAACTCTTTGGCCTGAATGCCAAGCATCACGTCTGGAGGAAACCTGGCACCATCTCTATGGTGAAGCATGGTGGTGGCAGCATCATGCTGTGGGGATGTTTTTCAGCGCAAGGGACTGGGAGACCAGTCAGGATCGAGGCAAAGTTTAACGGAGCAAAGTACAGAGAGATCCTTGATGAAAATACCTAATTTCTACCAGCATGTTAAATGCGCAACCAGAGGAAAAAAAAACTCTAGACCACCTTCACTCCACACACAGAGACGCATACAAAGCTCTCCCTCGCCCTCCATTTGGCAAATCTGACCATAACTCTATCCTCCTGATTCCTGCTTATAAGCAAAAACTAAAGCAAGAAGCACCAGTGAATCGGTTAATAAAAAAAGTGGTCAGATGACGCAGATGCTAAGCTACAGGACTGTTTTGCTAGCACAGACTGGAACATGTTCCGGGATTCTTCAGACAGCATTGAGGAGTACACCACATCAGTCACTGGCTTCATCAATAAGTGCATCGATGATGTCGTCCCCACAGTGACCGTACGTACATACCCCAACCAGAAGCCATGGATTACAAGAAACATCCGCACTGAGCTAAAGGGTAGAGCTGCCGCTTTCAAGGAGCGGGACTCTAACCCGGACGCTTATAAGAAATGCCGCTATGCCCTCCGACGAACCATCAAACAGGCAAAGAGTCAATACAGGACTAAGATTGAATCGTACTACACTGGCTCTGACGCTCGTTGGATGTGGCAGGGCTTGAAAACTATTACAGACTACAAAGGGAAGCACAGCCGCGAGCTGCCCAGTGACACAAGCCTACCAGACGAGCTAAACCACTTCTATGCTCGCTTCGAGGCAAGCAACACTGAAGCATGCATGAGAGCACCAGCTGTTCCCGGATGACTATGTGATCACGCTCTCCGTAGCCGATGTGAGTAAGACTTTTAAGCAGGTCAACATTCACAAGGCCGCAGGGCCAGACGGATTACCAGGACGTGTACTCGAGCATGTGCTGACCAACTGGCAAGTGTCTTCACTGACATTTTCAACATGTCCCTGACTGAGTCTGTAATACCAACATGTTTCAAGCAGACCACCATAGTCCCCGTGCCCAAGGACTCTAAGATAACCTGCCTAAATGACTACCGACCCGTAGCACTCACGTCTGTAGCCATGAAGTGCTTTGAAAGGCTGGTCATGGCTCACATCAACACCATTATCCCAGAAACCCTAGACCCACCCTCAATTTGCATACCGCCCCAACAGATCCACAGATGATGCAATCTCTATTGCACTCCACACTGCCCTGTCCCACCTGGACAAGAGGAACACCTACGTGAGAATGCTATTCATTGACTACAGTTCAGCATTCAACACCATAGTGCCCTATAAGCTCATCACTAAGCTAAGGATCCTGGGACTAAACACCTCCCTCTGCAACTGGATCCTGGACTTCCTGACGGGCCGCCCCCAGGTGGTAAGGGTAGGTAACAACCCATCTGCCACACTGATCCTCAACACGGGGGCCCCTCAGGGGTGCGTGCTCAGTCCCCTCCTGTACTCTCTGTTCACCCATGACTGCATGGCCAGGCACGACTCCAACACCATCATTAAGTTTGCCGACGACACAACAGTGGTAGGCCTGATCACCGACAACGATGAGACAGCCTATAGGGAGGAGGTCAGAGACCTGGCCGTGTGGTGCCAGGACAACAACCTCTCCCTCAACGTGACCAAGACAAAGGAGAGGTGGAAAAAAGAATGGGGGGGGGAAATATACTTATCCCATGGGCAAAGAAATTAAAAAGGGGTGATGATATTAATTAATAGTAATTTCGATCCGAATGTGCAAATTGTCCAAATAGATACGCAAGGTAGATGGATTATTTTAAATATGGTATTGGACCATAAACAGATATGGCTCATTAACCTTTACGGACCAAATAATGATGATCCACAATTCTTTGACAATATATATAATAAATTATCAAGCCTGCAAGCAACTCAAGACAATATTATTATGGTGGGGGATTATAATACTGTTTTAAATAGCTCAATGGACCGAAAAGGAAATCACACCACAAACAATCACCCACATGCCCTTAAGGAAATTGTGAATGTCATGGATACATTAGAACTAGTAGATATATGGAGGCTTAAATATGCTGATCTAGTGAGATATACATGGCGGAGACTGAATCAAGCTAGTCGTCTTGACTTCTTTCTTATCTCATTCTCGTTGGCACCAAAAGTAAAAAAAGTGTTGATAGGGGACAGAATGCGGTCGGACCATCATATAATAGGCATATACATTACTCTGACTGAATTTCCACGTGGGCGAGGATATTGGAAATTTTATCAAAGCCTATTAGATGATAATTTATTCATAATTAGAACAAAGGAATTTATAACTGACTTTTTCCAACATAACATAGGTACAGCGAATCCCCTTATTGTATGGGACACCTTTAAATGTGCCTTTAGAGGCCATGCAATTCAGTACTCATCTCGAAAACAAAAGCAATTTAGGTCAAAAGAGTTTATACTAAGAAAGGAAATAGAAAGTCTAACAGAACAGATAGATGGCAATAAAAACTGTAACATAGAGGCTCAGAATAAATTAGAGGAAAAACAAAAAGAAATGGAAAAACTTATTCAAGAAAGATCAAGTGTAATATATTATAAAAATAAAGCAAACTGGATGGAATATGGGGAAAAATGCACAAAATTCTTTTAATCTTCAACATAGGAATGCTACCAAAAATAACTTAATGAAACTGGTTACAATTGACGGAGTCACCCATAATTCACCTAATGATATTTTGAAGGAAGAAACAAAGTATTTTAAGCATATGTTTTCTTTTCAGTCGCCTCCATCTCCTCTAACTGAAGCTAATTGTAGAGATTTTTTCCTATTGATAATGTCAAATTAACAGCCACACAGAAAGACTCATGTGAAGGTGAAATTACAGAGGAGGAACTTCTGGATGCAATTAAAGACTTTAAGTCCGGGAAAACTCCAGGGTTGGATGGCATACCAATCGAGGTATACCAAACCTTTTTGATATACTAAGAGGACCGTTATTAGCATGTTTTAACCACTCCTATGTAAATGGTAGATTATCTGACACTCAAGAAGAAGGTCTGATCTCATTATTACTGAAACAGGATACAAGTGGAAAATATAAAGATCCAGTCCATTTACAAAATTGGAGGCCCCTTACACTTCAGTGTTGTGATGCAAAAATCCTAGCAAAATGTATAGCGCATAGACTTAAAAAGGTATTGTCGGATATTATTCATTCTAATCAGACAGGTTTTTTACATGGAAGATACATTGGAGATAATATAAGGCAAGTATTGGAAACAATAGAACACTATGGAAAATATGGGAAACCAGGCCTGCTATTCATAGCAGACTTCGAAAAAGGCATTTGATAAAGTTCGACTGGAATTTATATATAAATGCCTGGAGCATTTCAATTTTGGAGAATCTCTTATAAAATGGGTCAAAATCATGTATAGTAACCCTAGGTGTAAAATAGTAAATAATGGCTATTTCTCAGAAAGTTTCAAACTGTCAAGAGGAGTGAAACAAGGTTGTCCACTATCGGCATATCTATTTATTGTGGCCATCGAGATGTTAGCTATTAAAATCAGATCCAATAATAATATCAGAGGATTAGAAATACAGGGCTTAAAAACAAAGGTGTCATTGTACGCAGATGATTCATGTTTTCATTTAGATCCACAACTAGAATCCCTCCACAGCCTCATAGAGGATCTAGATACATTTTCTAACCTCTCTGGATTAAAACCAAATTATGACAAATGTACTATATTACGTATTGGATCATTAAAAAATAACATTTTTACATTACCATGTAGTTTACCAATAAAATGGTCTGATGGTGATGTGGATATACTCGGAATACATATCCCAAAGGAAATAAAAGATCTCACTTCAATAAATTTTAATAGAAAGTTAGCAAAAATAGATAAGATCTTACTTCCATGGAAAGGAAAATACCTGTCAATTTGTGGAAAAATCACCCTGATTAACTCTTTAGTATAATCCCAGTTTACCTATTTGCTTATGGTCTTGCTTACGCCTAGCAAACAGTTTTTTAAATTATATGAGAAAAAAATATTCAATTTTATTTGGAACGGCAAGCCAGACAAAATTAAAAGAGCATATTTATATAATGAATATGAATTCGGAGGACAGAAATTATTAAATATTAAAGCATTAGACCTATCACTAAAATCTTCAGTCATCCAAAAGTTATACTTAAATCCGAACTGGTTCTCAAGCAAATTAGTAAGATTGTCTCACCCACTGTTCAAGAAAGGCCTTTTTCCCTTTATTCAGATTACAACCTCTCACTTTCAGTTATTTGAAAAGGAAATAATCTCCCAAATGTCACTATTTCTAAAACAAGCCATAGAAAGTTGGTTGCAATTTCAATTTAATCCTCCAGAAACGACAGAACAAATAATGCAACAAATATTGTGGTTAAATTCAAATATACTAATTGACAAAAAACCTTTATTTTTTGACAGAATGTTTAAAAAAGGTATAATCTTCGTAAATGATATCATCGGTAGGACTGGTGGAGTTATGTCGCACATGCAGCTAACAAAAACATATGGAAATGTCTGCTCTACCCAAAATTACAACCAAAAAATTGCAGCCTTACCGCAAAAATGGAAGAGGAAAGTGGAAGGGGGAGAAAGTAAGGAACTTGTCTGTCGGCCGCATTAAAGAACATAATTGGTTAAAGAAAACTGTGATAAATAAAAAAGTATATCAGTTTCACTTAAGGACCAAAGGATTGACAGCCGTCCCATATAGATTGCAAAATAGTTGGAAGAGATTTTTGACGATCCGATCCCATGGCATAGTGTTTATGAACTGACACGCAAAACGACACCGGATTCAAAAATTAGAATCTTTCAATTTAAATTATTATTTAAATTCTTGCTACCAATAGAATGTTATTTATATGGGGGATACAATCTTCCCAGCTCTGCAGATTTTGCTGCGAAGAGACAGAATCATTAGATCATTTGTTTTGGTTCTGTCCATTTGTAGCTTGTTTTTGGACACAGGTCCAGGAATGGCTAAAGGATTGCAATATTTACCTGGAACTAACCTTGCAGATAGCATTACTGGGTGATCTGAAAAGTCATAGTCAATCAATCAATAATATAATAATACTTTTAGCAAAAATGTTTATTTTTAATTCACAATCTGTAGAAGCAATGAGAATAGAAAGGTTCAGAACTTTTGTAAAACATCACAGTACGGTTGAAATATATATGGCAAATAGAAATCCTATATGGATGGTGTTAAGAGATAGATGGGAGGTATTGAATAGAGTTGAAGGATGGGACTAATAACAAATAACAACAAATAATAACAAAGATAGCTAATAATGTAAGCATACTGTGTCCATAATAAGTATATAGGTTGTATGTTGGGAGCTTTTGGGAAAGAGCACAGTTAGAAAGATATGGCATTTAGAAGCAAACCGGATGGACATCATGAAAATGATCGGAGAGGTTGAGAGTAGAAGAAGTTCAGGAGCAAAAAAATAAATAAATATATATATTTTTATATATATATAGATATAGAATTATTGTAAAATTAACTCTGTCCATAAGGTGTAGATAGTAAGTATAGACCGGAAGTAGAGGCCTGGGCGTTGTTGTTCACTAATTTACTCCAAGTAGGGAAAGGATGGTGGGGTTGAAAAGTAATAAAGGGGAATATATATATATAAAAAATAAAAATAAACATGGGGGATTGGAAGTGATGCAGACAATTACATTGATAGAAGATACAATCTATCTGCAATATTAAGCTGATCCATCCCCCCGAAAAAAATAAATAAATAAATAAATAAATAAATAAATAAATAAGACAAAGGAGATGATTGTGGACTACAGGAAAAAAAAGAGCACTGAGCACGCCCCCATTCTCATCGACGGGGCTGTAGTGGAACAGGTTGAGAGCTTCAAGTTCCTTGGTGTCCACATCACCAACGAACTATCATGGTCCAAACACACCAAGACAGTCGTGAAGAGGGCACGACAAAGCCTATTCCCCCTCAGGAGACTGAAAAGATTTGGCATGGGTCCTCAGATCCTTAAAAACATTCTACAGCTGCACCATCGAGAGCATCCTGACTGGTTGCATCACCGCCTGGTATGGCAACTGCTTGGCCTCCGACCGCAAGGCACTACAGAGGGTAGTGCATATGGCCCAGTACATCACTGGGGCCAAGCTTCCTGCCATCCAGGACCTCTATACCAGGCGGTGTCAGAGGAAGGCCCTCAAAATTGTCAAAGACTCCAGCCACCCTAGTCATAGACTGTTCTCTCTGCTACCGCACGGCAAGCGGTACCGGAGTGCCAAGTCTAGGTCCAAAAGACTTCTCAACAGCTTCTACCCCCAAGCCATAAGACTCCTGAACAGCTAATCATGGCTACCCGGACTATTTGCACTGCCCCCCCACCCCATTACATTTAACATTTTAGTCATTTAGCAGACGCTCTTATCCAGAGCGACTTACAGTTAGTGAGTGCATACATTATTTTTTTCATACTGGCCCCCCCGTGGGAATCGAACCCACAACCCTGACGTTGCAAACACCATGCTCTACCAACTGAGCTACATCCCTGCCGGCCATTCCCTCCCCTACCCTGGACGACGCTGGGCCAATTGTGCGCCGCCCCATGGGTCTCCCGGTCGCGGCCGGCTACAACAGAGCCTGGATCCTTTTTACGCTGCTGCTACTCTGTTAATTATTTATGCATAGTCACTTTAACTCTACCCACATGTACATATTACCTCAACTACCTCAACTAGCCGGTGCCCCCGCACATTGACTCTGCAACGGTACCCCCCTGTATATATAGCCCCCCTACTGTTATTATATTTTACTTCTGCTCTTATTTTCTCAACACTTTTTTTGTTGTTGTTTTATGCTTTTGTGCTCAGGACCAGACTGGGGCAAAGATTCACCTTCCAACAGGACAACGACCCTAAGCACACAGCCAAGACAACGCAGGAGTGGCTTCGGGACAAGTCTCTGAATGTCCTTGAGTGGCCCAGCCAGAGCCCGGACTTGAACCCGATCGAACATCTCTGGAGAGACATGAAAATAGCTGTGCAGCGACGCTCTCCATCCAACCTGACAGAGCTTGAGAGGATCTGCAGAGAAGAATGGGAGAAACTCCCCAAATACAGGTGTGCCAAGCTTGTAGCGTCATACCCAAGAAGACTCAAGACTGTAATCGCTGCCAAAGGTGTTTCAACAAAGTACTGAGTAAAGGGTCTGAATACTGGAAATGTGATATTATTATTATTATTATCAGTTTTTTCCAGGTTTTTTTTAACCTGTTTTTGCTTTGTCATATAGCTTCCATTGAGAATGACAGATCTATAACTCACATTTCTATGTGGATTTGGTCGGGTCGCCATAAAAGTTGAGAAGGAACCCCTCTTTATACTTCTATTGGTCTATTTTTAAGCTAGCTCCAGTACAGTAGATGGCAGTAATGCACCATAACAGCCAACCGCCGATAAACGCCACAGAAGAAGACGTGGGTGACAACGGTAGCTACAGTTGAAATGGGAAGTTTACATTTACATTTTAGTCATTTGGCAGATGCTCTTATCCAGAGCGACTTACAGTTAGTGAGTGCATACATTTATTTTTAAAAAAATCATACCCCCCGTGGGAATCGAACCCACAACCCTGGCGTTGCAAACGCCATGCTCTACCAACTGAGCTACATCCCTGCCGGCCATTCCCTCCCCTACCCTGGACCAATTGTGCGCCGCCCCATGGGTCTCCCGGTCACGACCGACTACGACAGAGCCTGGATTCGAACCAGGATCTCTAGACCACTGCGCCACTCGGGAGTTTACCATTAAAACTCGTTTTCCCACCACTCCACAAATTTCTTGTTAACAAACTATAGTTTTGGCAAGTCGGTTAGTGCATGACACAAGTATTTTTTCCAACAATTGTTTACAGACAGATTTTTTCACTTATAATTCACTGTATCACAATTCCAGTGGGTTAGAAGTTTACATACACTAAGTTGACTGTGCCTTTAAACAGCTTGGAAAATTCCAGAAAATGATGTCATGGCTTTAGAAGCTTCTGATAGGCTAATTGACATCATTTGAATCAATTGGAGGTGTACCTGTGGATGTATTTCAAGGCCTACCTTCAAACTCAGTGCCTCTTTGCTTGACATCATGGGAAAATCAAAAGAAATCAGCCAAGACCTCCGAAAAAAAATTGGTTCATCCTTGGGAGCAATTTCCAAACGCCTGAAGGTACCACGTTCATCTGTACAAACAATAGTAGTCAAGTATAAACACCATGGGACCACGCAGCCGTCATACCGCTCAGGAAGGAGATGCGTTCTGTCTCCTAGAGATGAACGTACTTTGGTGCGAAAAGTGCAAATCAATCCCAGAACAACAGCAAAGGACCTTGTGAAGATGCTGGAGGAAACAGGTACAAAAGTATCTATATCCACAGTAAAATGATTCCTATATCGATATAACCTGAAAGGCCGCTCAGCAAGGAAGAAGCCACTGCTCCAAAACCTCCAATGGTGGAACAAGCTCCCTCACGACGCCAGGACAGCGGAGTCATTCACCACCTTCCGGAGACATTTGAAACCCCACCTCTTTAAGGAATACCTGGGATAGGATAAAGTAATCCTTCTACCCCCCCTAAAAAAATAATAATAATAATTTAAAAAAATAATAATAATAAAAATAAAATAAAATAATAATGAAAAAAATTGTAAAGTGGTTATCCCACTGGCTATAGGGTGAATGCACCAATTTGTAAGTCGCTCTGGATAAGAGCGTCTGCTAAATGACGTAAATGTAAATGTAAATAAAAAAGCCAGACTATGATTGGGGACAAAGATCATACTTTTTGGAGAAATGTCCTCTGGTCTGATGAAACAAAAATAGAACTGTTTGGCCATAATGACCATTGTTATGTTTGGAGGAGAAAGCGGGGGCTTGCAAGCCGAAGAACACCATCCCAACCGTGAAGCACGAGTGTGGCAGCATCATGCTGTGGGGGTGCTTTGCTGCAGGAGGGACTGGTGCACTTCACAAAATAGATGGTATCATGAGGAAGGAAAATTATGTGGATATATTGAAGCAACATCTCAAGACATCAGTCAGGAAGTTAAAGCTTGGCCGCAAATGGGTCTTCCAAATGGACAATGACCCCAAGCATACTTCCAAAATTGTGACAAAATGGCTTAAGGACAACAAAGTCAAGGTATTGGAGTGGCCATCACAAAGCCCTGACCTCAATCCTATAGAAAATCTGTGGGCAGAACTGAAAAAGCGTGTGCGAGCAAGGAGGCCTACAAACCTGACTCAGTTACACCAGGTCTGTCAGGAGGAATGGGCCAAAATTCACCGGTAGAGTGTCCTTCACCCCAGCCTGTCTGTTTTCCCGGACTTAACGATGACAGGTGTTTCAGTAGGTGGGAGCGAAGGACACTGTGTGCTAGCTTAGCCATCTAACGTTAGTCCAAAGGAGGACTCCGGTACACAGCAGGTGGGAGGGAGGGGCGACACTGTGTGCTAGCTAGCTAAATAGCAATCTAGCACACGGTGTCGCTAACTAGCAAACTAGTTATCTAGCACACGTGTCGCCCCAGCCTCCAGCCTGCTGTGCTAGTGGGAGCAACCGGTAGACGGTGTCCTTAGCCCCCGCCTGTCAGGGGGTGTTCATGAAGGAACCAATGGAGTGCTTGACGGGGAGCGTTCAGGAATGACCCGAATTGCGGGATGCAGTTGCACACTATTGAAAAAGTTAATGCAGCTTTAAGTGCACTACTTTTGACCAGGGTCCTTACTCATCCATAGGGCTCTGGTCAAAAGTAAGCACTTTGTGGAGAATAGGGTGACTTTTGGGATGCAGACATAGAATCAGTTTCTTCTTGTTCCAGTGGCTCAACAGAGCCATAAAAACATTTCCTCTGACTAAACCAACAACCACAACAACTCTCCATGTTGCTGCTATCTCCTTGCTAGGCCACACTGAGGCTGAGTCCAGGGCTGAGTCCAGGGCTGAGTCCAGGGCTGAGTCCAGGGCTGAGTCCAGGGCTGAGTCCAGGGCTGAGTCCAGGGCTGAGTCCAGGGCTAAGTCTATCCAGTTTCTATTTCCATTCCGCCTCCTAAATCATCTTAATGATCCATCTTCACATCACCGGCTAACTTTATCAGAGCTGTCACATGAACCAGCTGTTTCTCTCTCTCTCCCCCACTCCTCTCTCTCTCTCTCTCTCTCTCTCTCTCTCTCTCTCTCTCTCTCTCTCTCTCTCTCTCCCTCAATCCTCTCTCTCTCTCTCTCTCTCCCCCTCCTCTCCTCACTCTCTTTCTCTCTCTTTCTCTCCCTCTCGCTCTGTCTCCCCCGCTACCTCTCTCAGTTTTTTGCCCTCAGGGGGTTTGCCCTTGACGATTCTCTAGCTCTGGTGTGTAGACGAAAGCATTTCATAGGGCTATTATCAGCACTAAGTCAGCTAATCACCAGAGATAGCTACTCTTGTTATTTAGTCCCGGATCACTGGGCTACCCTGTCTGGTATATTTGGAAACTTTAATCATTATTATGTATTATTAAGTAGCTGCCATGGCTCACGAGGAGTGACGTCTCTCACAACACGGTATTCCCCAGACTTTGTGAAGCCTAAATTGGATTGTAACACAACACTTTTTATGGATTGCTCACAAATGTTGATGTTGGAAGTTTAGGGGCTTGTACTGTAGCTACGTAAATAGTATTTAATTACTATGGAAAGTTGGATGACACACAGGGCCTTGCAAAATTATTCATCCCCCTTGCCGTTTTTCCTATTTTGTTGCATTACAACCTGTAATTTAAATGGAATTTTTATTTGGATTTCATGTAAAGGACATACACAAAATAGTCCAAATTGGTGAAGTTAAATGTTTCAAAAAATTATAATAAATAAATTACGGAAAAGTGGTGCGTGCATATGTATTCACCCCCTTTGCTATGAAGCCTCTAAATAAGATCTGGTGCAACCAATTACCTTCAGAAGTCACATAATTAGTTAAATAAAGTCCACCTGTGTGCAATCTAAGTGGCACATGATCTCAGTATGTATACACCTGTTCTGAAAGGCCCCAGAGTCTGCAACACCACTAAGCAAGGGGCACCACCAAGCAAGCGGCACCATGAAGACCAAGGAGCTCTCCAAACAGGTCAGGGACAAAGTTGTGGAGAAGTACAGATCAGGGTTGGGTTATAAAAAAATATCCGAAACTTTGAACATCCCACGGAGCACCATTAAATCCATTATTAAAAAATTGAAAGAATATGGCACCACAACAAACCTGCCAAGAGAGGGCCGCCCACCAAAACTCATGGACCAGGCAAGGAGGGCATTAATCAGAGGCAACAAAGAGACCAAAGATAACCCTGAAGGAGCTGCAAAGCTCCACAGCGGAGATTGGAGTATTTGTCCATAAGACCATTTTAAGACGTACACTCAACAGAGCTGGGCTTTACGGAAGAGTGGCCAGAAAAAAGCCATTGCTTAAAGAAAAAAATAAGCAAACACGTTTGGTGTTCGCCAAAAGGCATGTGGGAGACTCCCCAAACATATGGAAGAAGGTTCTCTGGTCAGATGAGACTAAAATTGAGCTTTTTGGCCATCAAGGAAAACGCTATGTCTGGCGCAAACCCAACACCTCTCATCACCCCGAGAACACCATCCCCTCAGTGAAGCATGGTGGTGGCAGCATCATGCTGTGGGGATGTTTTTAATCGGCAGGGACTGGGAAACTGGTCAGAATTGAAGGAATCATGGATGGCGCTAAATACAGGGAAATTCTTGAGGGAAACCTGTTTCAGTCTACCAGAGTTTTGAGACTGAGACGGAGGTTCACCTTTCAGCAGGACAATGACCCTAAACATACTGCTAAAGCAACACTCGAGTGGTTTAAGGGGAAACATTTAAATGTCTTGGAATGGCCTAGTCAAAGCCCAGACCTCAATCCAATTGAGAATCTATGGTATGACTTAAAGATTGCTGTACAACAGCGGAACCCATTCAACTTGAAGAAGCTGGAGTAGTTTTGCCTTGAAGAATGGGCAAAAATCCCAGTGGCTAGATGTGCCAAGCGTATAGAGACAAGGTGGCTCTACAAAGTATTGACTTTGGGGGGGTGAATAGTTATGCACGCTCAAGTATTCTGTTTTTTTGTCTTATTTGCATCTTCAAAGTGGTAGGCATGTTGTGTAAATCAAATGATACAAACCCCCCAAAATCCATTTTAATTCCAGGTTGTAAGGCAACAAAATAGTAAAAATGCCAAGGGGGGTGAATACTTTGGGGGTGAATACTTTGGGGGTGAATACTTTCGCAAGCCACTGTTGTTGTGTATTTTGTGAAATGTTTCCCAACGGACGGCAGTTACTAGGTATTAGTCAAGTTTTTGTGAAATCAATAGAAATGTCCTCTATAGATCTGTAGATCAACAAGAAGAGAATGATAACAGGTTATTGAAGACGGTACATAACTGTTACTACACGTTATTACTGTGTTACATGAGGATTGACCCTGACCCCCAATACCTTAGACACAGGGTTGACCCTGACCCCCAATACCAGGGGGTTAACCCTGACCCCCAATACCATAGACACAGGGTTGACCCTGACCCCCAATACCTTAGACACAGGGTTGACCCTGACCCCCAATACCAGGGGGTTAACCCTGACCCCCAATACCTTAGACACAGGGTTGACCCTGACCCCCAATACCATAGACACAGGGTTGACCCTGACCCCCAATACCTTAGACACAGGGTTGACCCTGACCCCCAATACCATAGACACAGGGTTGACCCTGACCCCCAATACCTTAGACACAGGGTTGACCCTGACCCCAATACCATAGACACAGGGTTGACCCTGACCCCCAATACCAGGGGGTTGACCCTGACCCCCAATACCATAGACACAGGGTTGACCCTGACCCCCAATACCTTAGACACAGGGTTGACCCTGACCCCCAATACCATAGACACAGGGTTGACCCTGACCCCCAATACCTTAGACACAGGGTTGACCCTGACCCCCAATACCATAGACACAGGGTTGACCCTGACCCCCAATACCATAGACACAGGGTTGACCCTGACCCCAATACCTTAGACACAGGGTTGACCCTGACCCCCAATACCATAGACACAGGGTTGACCCTGACCCCCAATACCATAGACACAGGGTTGACCCTGACCCCCAATACCAGGGGGTTGACCCTGACCCCCAATACCATAGACACAGGGTTGACCCTGACCCCCAATACCTTAGACACAGGGTTGACCCTGACCCCCAATACCATAGACACAGGGTTGACCCTGACCCCCAATACCATTGACACAGGGTTGACCCTGACCCCCAATACCTTAGACACAGGGTTGACCCTGACCCCCAATACCATAGACACAGGGTTGACCCTGACCCCCAATATCATAGACACAGGATTGACCCTGACCCCCAATACCTTAGACACAGGGTTGACCCTGACCCCCAATACCTTAGACACAGGGTTGACCCTGACCCCCAATACCTTAGACACAGGGTTGACCCTGACCCCCAATACCTTAGACACAGGGTTGACCCTGACCCCCAATACCTTAGACACAGGGTTGACCCTGACCCCCAATACCATAGACACAGGGTTGACCCTGACCCCCAATACCATAGACACAGGGTTGACCCTGACCCCCAATACCATAGACACAGGGTTGACCCTGACCCCCAATACCATAGACACAGGGTTGACCCTGACCCCCAATACCTTAGACACAGGGTTGACCCTGACCTCCAATACCATAGACACAGGGTTGACCCTGACCCCCAATATCATAGACACAGGATTGACCCTGACCCCCAATACCTTAGACACAGGGTTGACCCTGACCCCCAATACCTTAGACACAGGGTTGACCCTGACCCCCAATACCTTAGACACAGGGTTGACCCTGACCCCCAATACCTTAGGCACAGGGTTTACCCTGACCCCCAATACTAGGGGGTTGACCCTGACCCCCAATACCATAGACACAGGGTTGACCCTGACCCCCAATACCATAGACACAGGGTTGACCCTGACCCCCAATACCATAGACACAGGGTTGACCCTGACCCCCAATACCAGGGGGTTGACCCTGACCCCCAATACCATAGACACAGGGTTGACCCTGACCCCCAATACCATAGACACAGTGTTGACCCTGACCCCCAATACCTTAGACACAGGGTTGACCCTGACCCCCAATACCATAGACACAGGGTTGACCCTGACCCCCAATACCTTAGACACAGGGTTGACCCTGACCCCCAATACCATAGACACAGGGTTGACCTTGACCCCCAATACCTTAGACACAGGGTTGACCCTGACCCCCAATACCAGGGGGTTGACCCTGACCCCCAATACCTTAGACACAGGGTTGACCCTGACCCCCAATACCATAGACACAGGGGTTGACCCTGACCCCAATATCATAGACACAGGGTTGACCCTGACCCCAATACCTTAGACACAGGGTTGACCCTGACCCCCAATACCAGGGGGTTGACCCTGACCCCCAATACCATAGACACAGGGTTGACCCTGACCCCCAATACCTTAGACACAGGGTTGACCCTGACCCCCAATACCTTAGACACAGTGTTGACCCTGACCCCCAATACCTTAGACACAGGGTTGACCCTGACCCCCAATACCATACACAGGGTTGACCCTGACCCCCAATACCATACACAGGGTTGACCCTGACCCCCAATAACATAGACACAGGGTTGACCCTGACCCCCAATACCATACACAGGGTTGACCCTGACCCCCAATACCATAGACACAGGGTTTACCCTGACCCCCAATACCATAGACACAGGGTTGACCCTGATCCTCTGTAGCTCAGCTGGTAGAGCACGGCGCTTGTAACGCCAAGGTAGTGGGTTCGATCCCCGGGACCACCCATACACAAAAAAAAATGTATGCACGCATGACTGTAAGTCGCTTTGGATAAAAGCGTCTGCTAAATGGTATATTATTATTATTTATTGTAATACCACAGACACAGGGTTAAAGGTCATAAATAAGAGCAACAGAAGTAGACCACCTGGTGAGGGAGGAGCAATGACCAGGCTCCCAACAAATACAGATAGATCAGCGCTATAACTACAGTCAGTTCAGATCTATAACTACAGTCAGATCAGATCTATAACTATAGCCAGATCAGATCTATAACTACAGTCAGATCAGCTCTATAACTACAGTCAGATCAGATCTATAACTATAGTCAGATCAGATCTATAACTACAGTCAGATCAGATCTATAACTATAGTCAGATCAGATCTATAACTACAGTCAGATCAGATCTATAACTATAGTCAGATCAGATCTATAACTACAGTCAGATCAGATCTATAACTATAGTCAGATCAGATCTATAACTACAGTCAGATCAGATCTATAACTATAGTCAGATCAGATCTATAACTATAGTCAGATCAGATCTATAACTACAGTCAGATCAGATCTATAACTATAGTCAGATCAGATCTATAACTACAGTCAGATCAGATCTATAACTATAGTCAGATCAGATCTATAACTACAGTCAGATCAGATCTATAACTATAGCCAGATCAGATCTATAACTACAGTCAGATCAGCTCTATAACTACAGTCAGATCAGATCTATAACTATAGTCAGATCAGATCTATAACTACAGTCAGATCAGATCTATAACTATAGTCAGATCAGATCTATAACTACAGTCAGATCAGATCTATAACTATAGTCAGATCAGATCTATAACTACAGTCAGATCAGATCTATAACTATAGTCAGATCAGATCTATAACTACAGTCAGATCAGATCTATAACTATAGTCAGATCAGATCTATAACTATAGTCAGATCAGATCTATAACTACAGTCAGATCAGATCTATAACTATAGTCAGATCAGATCTATAACTACAGTCAGATCAGCTCTATAACTATAGTCAGATCAGATCTATAACTACAGTCAGATCAGATCTATAACTATAGTCAGATCAGATCTATAACTACAGTCAGATCAGATCTATAACTACAGTCAGATCTATAACTATAGTCAGATCAGATCTATAACTACAGTCAGATCAGATCTATAACTACAGTCAGATCAGATCTATAACTATAGTCAGATCAGCTCTATAACTACAGTCAGATCAGATCTATAACTATAGTCAGATCAGATCTATAACTATAGTCAGATCAGCTCTATAACTACAGTCAGATCAGATCTATAACTACAGTCAGATCTATAACTATAGTCAGATCAGATCTATAACTACAGTCAGATCAGATCTATAACTACAGTCAGATCAGATCTATAACTACAGTCAGATCAGATCTATAACTATAGTCAGATCAGCTCTATAACTACAGTCAGATCAGATCTATAACTATAGTCAGATCAGATCTATAACTACAGTCAGATCAGATCTATAACTATAGTCAGATCAGATCTATAACTACAGTCAGATCAGATCTATAACTACAGTCAGATCAGATCTATAACTACAGTCAGATCAGATCTATAACTATAGTCAGATCAGATCTATAACTATAGTCAGATCAGCTCTATAACTACAGTCAGATCAGATCTATAACTATAGTCAGATCAGATCTATAACTACAGTCAGATCAGATCTATAACTATAGTCAGATCAGATCTATAACTATAGTCAGATCAGATCTATAACTACAGTCAGATCAGATCTATAACTACAGTCAGATCTATAACTATAGTCAGATCAGATCTATAACTACAGTCAGATCAGATCTATAACTACAGTCAGATCAGATCTATAACTACAGTCAGATCAGATCTATAACTATAGTCAGATCAGATCTATAACTATAGTCAGATCAGCTCTATAACTACAGTCAGATCAGATCTATAACTATAGTCAGATCAGATCTATAACTATAGTCAGATCAGATCTATAACTACAGTCAGATCAGATCTATAACTACAGTCAGATCAGATCTATAACTATAGTCAGATCAGATCTATAACTACAGTCAGATCAGATCTATAACTACAGTCAGATCAGATCTATAACTACAGTCAGATCAGATCTATAACTACAGTCAGATCAGATCTATAACTACAGTCAGATCAGATCTATAACTATAGTCAGATCAGATCTATAACTATAGTCAGATCAGATCTATAACTATAGTCAGATCAGATCTATAACTACAGTCAGATCAGATCTATAACTACAGTCAGATCAGATCTATAACTATAGTCAGATCAGATCTATAACTACAGTCAGATCAGATCTATAACTACAGTCAGATCAGATCTATAACTATAGTCAGATCTATAACTATAGTCAGATCATATCTATAACTATAGTCAGATCTATAACAACTTTAGACAGCTCTATAACTATAACTGGCGCCGGAGAAGATGGCTGCCATTTTACAACTGCAACTGATTGGCTCAAACGCATTAAGAAGGAAATAGATTGCACAAATGAACTTTTAACAAGGCTGTTCTTCATAATGGCGCCGGAGAAGATGGCTGCCGTTTTACAGCCCTCTAACCAATTCTACTATTATGTGTGTTTTTTAGCGTTATTTGTAATTTATTCTGTACATAATGTTTTTGCCACCGTCTGTTATGACCAAAAAGAGCTTCTGGATATCAGTACAGAGATTACTCACCTCGTATTGGACGAAGATTTTTTCTTTAACAAGCCGGACGCGAAGGATATCCTACAGACGCCCAAATCCCCGTCATTCGCATGAGGAAGAGACGGAGATATCATGGACGTAGGTCGGGGTGCCTTGTAAGGATCCGACGGCGAGCGAGTAAACTGCCGCTCCCATCAATCCTATTAGCCAATCTTCAATCATTTGAGAACAAATTGGACGACCTAAGATTACGGTTATCCTACCAACGGGACATTAAAAACTGTAAT
The DNA here is from genome assembly GCF_020615455.1 of Coregonus clupeaformis. Lineage (NCBI taxonomy): Eukaryota > Metazoa > Chordata > Actinopteri > Salmoniformes > Salmonidae > Coregonus > Coregonus clupeaformis. Next base: position 821,295 of record NW_025533540.1, read on the forward strand.
ATCTTATGTTTCACCGAGTCGTGGCTGAAAGACGACATGGATAACATACAGCTAGCGGGCTATACGCTACATCGGCAGAATAGAACGGCTGACTCCGGTAAGACAAGGGGTGGCGGTCTGTGTATATTTGTAAACAACAGTTGGTGCACAAACTCCAATACTAAGGAAGTCTCGAGGTTTTGCTCGCCTGAGGTAGAGTATCTCATGATAAGCTGTAGGCCACACTATTTACCAAGAGAGTTTTCATCTATATTTGTCGTAGCTGTCTATCTACCACCACAATCCGATACTGGCATTAAGATTGCACTCAATGAGCTGTATAAGGCCATAAGTAAACAGGAAAACACTCATCCAGAGGCAGCGCTCCTAGTGGCCGGGGACTTTAATGCAGGGAAACTTAAATCCGTTCTACCTAATTTCTACCAGCATGTTAAATGTGCGACCAGAGGGAAAAAAAACTCTAGACCACCTTTACTCCACACACAGAGACGCATACAAAGCTCTCCCTCGCCCTCCATTTGGCAAATCTGACCATAACTCTATCCTCCTGATTCCTGCTTATAAGCAAAAACTAAAGCAGGAAGCACCAGTGACTCGGTTAATAAAAAAAGTGGTCAGATGATGCAGATGCTAAGCTACAGGACTGTTTTGCTAGCACAGACTGGAAAATGTTCCGGGATTCTTCAGATAGCATTGAGGAGAACACCACATCAGTCACTGGCTTCATCAATAAGTGCATCGATGACGTTGTCCCCACAGTGACTGTACATACCCCAACCAGAAGCCATGGATTACAGGCAACATCCGCACTGAGCTAAAGGCTAGAGCTGCCGCTTTCAAGGAGCGGGACTCTATCCCGCTATGCCCTCCGACGAACCATCAAACAGGCAAAGAGTCAATACCGGACTACGATTGAATCGTACTACACCGGCTCTGATACTCGTCGGATGTGGCAGGGCTTGAAAACTATTACAGACTACAAAAGGAAGCACAGCCGCGAGCTGCCCAGTGACACAAGCCTATCAGACGAGCTAAATAAATTCTATGCTCGCTTCGAGGCAAGCAACACTGAAGCATGCATGAGAGAACCAGCTGTTCCAGATGACTATGTGATCACGCTCTCCGTAGAAGATGTGAGTAAGACTTTTAAGCAGGTCAACATTCACAAGGCCGCAGGGCCAGACGGATTACCAGGACGTGTACTTCGAGCATGTGCTGACCAACTGGAAAGTGTCTTCACTGACATTTTCAACTTGTCCCTGACTGAGTCTGTAATACCAACATGTTTCAAGCAGACCACCATAGTCCCTGTGCCCACGGACTCTAAGATAACCTGCCTAAATGACTACCAACCCGTAGCACTCACGTCTGTAGTCATGAAGTGCTTTGAAAGGCTGGTCATGGCTCACATCAACACCATTATCCCAGAAACCCTAGACACACTCCAATTTGCATACCACCCCAACAGATCCACAGATGATGCAATCTCTATTGCACTCCACACTGCCCTTTCCCACCTGGATAAAAGGAACACCTATGTGAGAATGCTGTTCATTGACTACAGCTTAGCGTTCAACACATAATGCCCTCAAAGCTCATCACTAAGCTAAGGATCCTGGGACTAAACATCTCCTTCTGCAACTGGATCCTGGACTTCCTGACGGGCCGCCCCAAGGTGGTAAGGGTAGGTAACAACACATCTGCCACGCTGATCCTCAACACGGGGGCCCCTCAGGGGTGCGTGCTCAGTCCCCTCCTGTACTCCCTGTTCACCCATGACTGCATGGCCAGGCACAACTCCAACACCATCATTTGCTGACAACACAACAGTGGTAGGCCTGATCACCGACAACGATGAGACAGCCTATAGGGAGGAGGTCTGAGACCTGGCCATGTGGTGCCAGGATAACAACCTCTCCCTCAACGTGATCATGACAAAGGAGATGATTGTGGACTACAGGAAAGAAAAGAGGACTGAGCACACCCCCATTCTCATCGGCGGGGCTGTAGTGGAACAGGTTGAGAGCTTCAAGTTCCTTGGTGTCCACATCACCAACGAACTATCATGGTCCAAACACACCAAGACAGTCGTGAAGAGGGCACGACAAAGCCTATTCCCCCTCAGGAGACTGAAAAGATTTGGTATGGGTCCTCAGATCCTCAAAAAGTTCAACAGCTGCACCATCGAGAGCATCCTGACTGGTTGCATCACCGCCTGGTATGGCAACTGCTTGGCCTCCGACCGCAAGGCACTACAGAGGGTAGTGCGTACAGCCCAGTACATCACTGGGGCCAAGCTTCCTGCCATCCAGGACCTCTATATCAGGCGGTGTCAGAGGAAGGCCCTCAAAATTGTCAAAGACTCCAGCCACCATAGTCATAGACTGTTCTCTCTGCTACCGCACGGCAAGCGGTACCGGAGCGCCAAGTCTAGGTCCAAAAGGATTCTCAACAGCTTCTACCCCCAAGCTATAAGACTCCTGAACAGCTAATCATTGCCCCCAAAAAAAAAAAATTCTACACCTGTTGTATTCAGCGCATGTTTATTTATTTATTTTATTTTACCTTTATTTAACTAGGCAAGTCAGTTAAGAACAAATTCTTATTTACAATGACGGCCTACACCGGCCAAACCCGGACGACGCTGGGCCAATTGTGCGCCGCCCTATGGGACTCCCAATCACGGCCGGTTGTGATACAGCCTGGAATCGAACCAGGGGGTCTGTAGTGACGCCTCAAGCACTGAGATGCAGTGCCTTAGACCGCTGCTCCACTCGGTCTGTAGTGACGCCTCAAGCACTGAGATGCAGTGCCTTAGACCACTGCGCCACTCGGGAGCCCAAATAAAATGTTATGTATTTGATTTATAGTCAGATCTATAACAACTATGGACAGCTCTATAACTATAGTCAGATCAGATCTATAACTATAGTCAGATCAGATCTATAACTATAGTCAGATCAGATCTATAACTATAGTCAGATCAGATCTATAACTATAGTCAGATCAGATCTATAACTATTGTCAGATCAGATCTATAACTATAGTCAGATCAGATCTATAACTATAGTCAGATCAGATCTAAAACTATAGTCAGATTTATAACTATTGTCAGATCAGATCTATAACTATAGTCAGATCTATAACTATTGTCAGATCAGATCTATAACTATAGTCAGATCAGCTCTATAACTATAGTCAGATCAGATCTATAACTACAGTCAGATCAGATCTATAACTATAGTCAGATCAGATCTAAAACTATAGTCAGATTTATAACTATTGTCAGATCAGATCTATAACTATAGTCAGATCTATAACTATTGTCAGATCAGATCTATAACTATAGTCAGATCAGATCTATAACTATAGTCAGATCTATAACTATAGTCAGATCTATAACTATAGTCAGATCAGATCTATAACTATAGTCAGATCAGATCTATAACTATAGTCAGATCAGATCTATAACTACAGTCAGATCAGATCTATAACTATAGCCAGATCAGATCTATAGTCAGATCAGATCTATAACTATAGTCAGATCATATCTATAACTATAGTCAGATCAGATCTATAACTATAGTCAGATCAGATCTATAACTATAGTCAGATCAGATCTATAACTATAGTCAGATCAGATCTATAACTACAGTCAGATCAGATCTATAACTATAGTCAGATCAGATCTATAACTACAGTCAGATCAGATCTATAACTATAGCCAGATCAGATCTATAGTCAGATCAGATCTATAACTATAGTCAGATCATATCTATAACTATAGTCAGATCAGATCTATAACTATAGTCAGATCTATAACTATAGTCAGATTTGTAACGAGACATTAATTACTTTTCCCATATTCATTAGTTTATTAAAGATGATTTATCTATAGTTAGTTAGCTCACCAGCCTCATTGTGGCAGGGTGACTCCAGCTTACCTCTCCTCAGTATAGAATTTAAATCCACAACCTCCAGGTAGAGAGTCTGTATCTTGGGGAATCAGAAAAAGCTTAGCCACAAAAAAGCCAAAACATTGTCCTCCTCGCAGTCGCAAATGGCGCTTTAGAAAACGTGTTAAAGTTTACGAGTGCGCATGGAGAAGAGGTTCTGTGAGGTTTAGGATCTGTGCCTGCCAACGTACGTTAGTTGGCTTGCCATGAGGCCACTGTGTACATTCCTGCTGCTAATAATATCTCAGCGGGCCGCGGTCCTCCCCGTCCTCTCATGTGACAGACAGCCCACCGTGCGTCCTAGCGGTGTGTTTACTATGGCAGCAAAATGGCTCCTCTCTCAGCCCAGAGACTAGAGACCTGGGGGGGTTGGTGGTGAGGCTCCTCTCTCAGCCCAGAGACTAGAGACCTGGGGGGTTGGTGGTGAGGCTCCTCTCTCAGCCCAGAGACTAGAGACCTGGGGGGCTTGGTGGTGAGGCTCCTCTCTCAGCCCAGAGACTAGAGACCTGGGGGGCTTGGTGGTGAGGCTCCTCTCTCAGCCCAGAGACTAGAGACCTGGGGGGTTGGTGGTGAGGCTCCTCTCTCAGCCCAGAGACTAGAGACCTGGGGTGGGTTGGTGGTGAGGCTCCTCTCTCAGCCCAGAGACTAGAGACCTGGGGGGGGTTGGTGGTGAGGCTCATCTCTCAGCCCAGAGACTAGAGACCTGGGGGGGCTTGGTGGTGAGGCTCCTCTCTCAGCCCAGAGACTAGAGACCTGGGGGCTTGGTGGTGAGGCTCCTCTCTCAGCCCAGAGACCTAGAGACCTGGGGGGGGTTGGTGGTGAGGCTCCTCTCTCAGCCCAGAGACTAGAGACCTGGGGGGCTTGGTGGTGAGGCTCCTCTCTCAGCCCAGAGACTAGAGACCTGGGGGGGCTTGGTGGTGAGGCTCCTCTCTCAGCCCAGAGACCTAGAGACCTGGGGGGTTGGTGGTGAGGCTCCTCTCTCAGCCCAGAGACTAGAGACCTGGGGGTTGGTGGTGAGGCTCCTCTCTCAGCCCAGAGACCTAGAGACCTGGGGGGTTGGTGGTGAGGCTCCTCTCTCAGCCCAGAGACTAGAGACCTGGGGGGGGTTGGTGGTGAGGCTCCTCTCTCAGCCCAGAGACTAGAGACCTGGGGGGCTTGGTGGTGAGGCTCCTCTCTCAGCCCAGAGACTAGAGACCTGGGGGGCTTGGTGGTGAGGCTCCTCTCTCAGCCCAGAGACTAGAGACCTGGGGGGCTTGGTGGTGAGGCTCCTCTCTCAGCCCAGAGACTAGAGACCTGGGGGGCTTGGTGGTGAGGCTCCTCTCTCAGCCCAGAGACTAGAGACCTGGGGGGCTTGGTGGTGAGGCTCCTCTCTCAGCCCAGAGACTAGAGACCTGGGGGGCTTGGTGGTGAGGCTCCTCTCTCAGCCCAGAGACTAGAGACCTGGGGGGCTTGGTGGTGAGGCTCCTCTCTCAGCCCAGAGACTAGAGACCTGGGGGGCTTGGTGGTGAGGCTCCTCTCTCAGCCCAGAGACTAGAGACCTGGGGGGGTTGGTGGTGAGGCTCCTCTCTCAGCCCAGAGACTAGAGACCTGGGGGGCTTGGTGGTGAGGCTCCTCTCTCAGCCCAGAGACTAGAGACCTGGGGGCTTGGTGGTGAGGCTCCTCTCTCAGCCCAGAGACTAGAGACCTGGGGGGGGTTGGTGGTGAGGCTCCTCTCTCAGCCCAGAGAATAGAGACCTAGATAACAGGGCAGGCAAGGTGCTGCGTTGGGCTGGCTGACTGGTGTAACCCAGGAAGCTGGTAAATATAGTCCAGCGCTGATGGCTGGGGACCTGGGGCTGAGCAGGGGAAACAGCTGAAACTCTAAGGCCTGGTTACCTTGCAGTGTTCATTTTGGCACTCTTTTTTTTTGGGGGGGTTAGGGCTCTATTCAGTCAGATCCGCTTTAGCTGACATCCGCATTGTGGTTGTTTTCGCGGTGTTGGGGGTGGAACTTGAATCTAGGCCTTAGTTTAGTCTTAGTCATGTTGACTAAAATATCATTAAGTCTTGGTCACATTTTTGTCAATTGAATAATGATTTAGTCTAATTAGTGTCAATATGACAAAAACAGTGGGCCACGTTAGTCAACTAAATGCCCTTTCAAATTAGTCACATTTTAGTCCCGTCACACTTGTATTGCCTCTTTAACCTATAGTAAACATATTACAGATGTGCACAAACATTCTTACAGATGTAGGATCTTAATTTGAACCAACTTGTTACAGCAGGAAAATAATCCTGCAGAAACAGGAAATGTGAAATATTATGTGGAATATAATTAATGGATATTTTTTGTAGGGGTTGATACATTTTTCGTTAGGGCAAATCAAGTCTGATATTTTAAACTTTAAATGCCTTTTAAAAATTATCAGCAACAAAAGAGTGATCAAATTAAGATCCTACATCTGTATCATTCCAACATATTTATCGGCATAATATCCTATTCTCTTACCAACAGCAGAAATATGACAAACATGTATAAGAAGAATATTATATACGAATTATCTACCCATGTAAATTCCTAATTCATCCTACATAGATATTGCACATTACTTACAAAATAAACTGACACACACAAGCGGAAAGAGAGAGTTTTAATTGTTTATTTCACTTTTGTTCATTATCTACTTCACTCGTAATCATATGTTTCCCATGCAGAGAGAGAGAGAGAGAGAGAGAGAGAGAGAGAGAGAAGAGAGAGAGAGAGAGAGAGAGAGAGAGAGAGAGAGAGAGAGAGAGAGAGAGAGAGAGAGAGAGAGAGAGAGAGAGAGAGAGAGAGAGAGAGAGAGAGAGAGAGAGAGAGAGAGAGAGAGAGAGAGAGAGAGAGAGAGAGAGAGAGAGAGAGAGAGAGAGAGAGAGAGAGAGAGAGAGAGAGAGAGAGAGAGAGAGAGAGAGAGAGAGAGAGAGAGAGAGAGAGAGAGAGAGAGAGAGAGAGAGAGAGAGAGAGAGAGAGAGAGAGAGAGAGAGAGAGAGAGAGAGAGAGAGAGAGAGAGAGAGAGAGAGAGAGAGAGAGAGATATTTCCATTGTTATCAATGTTCTAGATGCCACACTGATGTCCTAAAGTAGAACGGGGGCTTTCACCCAGTGATGTAGTCGAGTCACTAAACCTCAAGATAATTACATTAACTCAAAATAATGTTATTAACCCAGTCAGATATAGTGTAGTGGTAAGAGGAGTTATTAACCCAGTCAGATATAGTGTAGTGGTAAGAGGAGTTATTAACCCAGTCAGATATAGTGTAGTGGTAAGAGGAGTTATTAACCCAGTCAGATATAGTGTAGTGGTAAGAGGAGTTATTAACCAGTCAGATATAGTGTAGTGGTAAGAGGAGTTATTAACCCAGTCAGATATAGTGTAGTGGTAAGAGGAGTTATTAACCAGTCAGATATAGTGTAGTGGTAAGAGGAGTTATTAACCAGTCAGATATAGTGTAGTGTTAAGAGGAGTTATTAACCAGTCAGATATAGTGTAGTGGTAAGAGGAGTTATTAACCAGTCAGATATAGTGTAGTGGTAAGAGGAGTTATTAACCCAGTCAGATATAGTGGTAAGAGGAGTTATTAACCCAGTCAGATATAGTGTAGTGGTAAGAGGAGTTATTAACCCAGTCAGATATAGTGGTAAGAGGAGTTATTAACCCAGTCAGATATAGTGTAGTGGTAAGAGGAGTTATTAACCAGTCAGATATAGTGGTAAGAGGAGTTATTAACCCAGTCAGATATAGTGTAGTGGTAAGAGGAGTTATTAACCAGTCAGATATAGTGGTAAGAGGAGTTATTAACCAGTCAGATATAGTGTAGTGGTAAGAGGAGTTATTAACCCAGTCAGATATAGTGTAGTGGTAAGAGGAGTTATTAACCCAGTCAGATATAGTGGTAAGAGGAGTTATTAACCCAGTCAGATATAGTGTAGTGGTAAGAGGAGTTATTAACCAGTCAGATATAGTGTAGTGGTAAGAGGAGTTATTAACCAGTCAGATATAGTGTAGTGGTAAGAGGAGTTATTAACCCAGTCAGATATAGTGTAGTGGTAAGAGGAGTTATTAACCAGTCAGATATAGTGTAGTGGTAAGAGGGGTTATTAACCCAGTCAGATATAGTGTAGTGGTAAGAGGAGGTATTAACCCAGTCAGATAGAGTGTAGTGGTAAGAGGAGTTATTAACCCAGTCAGATATAGTGTAGTGGTAAGAGGAGTTATTAACCCAGTCAGATATAGTGTAGTGGTAAGAGGAGTTATTAACCCAGTCAGATATAGTGTAGTGGTAAGAGGAGTTATTAACCCAGTCAGATATAGTGTAGTGGTAAGAGGAGTTATTAACCAGTCAGATATAGTGTAGTGGTAAGAGGATTTATTAACCCAGTCAGATATAGTGTAGTGGTAAGAGGAGTTATTAACCAGTCAGATATAGTGTAGTGGTAAGAGGATTTATTAACCCAGTCAGATATAGTGTAGTGGTAAGAGGAGTTATTAACCAGTCAGATATAGTGTAGTGGTAAGAGGAGTTATTAACCCAGTCAGATATAGTGTAGTGGTAAGAGGAGTTATTAACCCAGTCAGATATAGTGGTAAGAGGAGTTATTAACCAGTCAGATATAGTGTAGTGGTGGGAGGAGTTATTAACCCAGTCAGATATAGTGTAGTGGTAAGAGGAGTTATTAACCCAGTCAGATATAGTGTAGTGGTAAGAGGAGTTATTAACCAGTCAGATATAGTGTAGTGGTAAGAGGAGTTATTAACCAGTCAGATATAGTGTAGTGGTAAGAGGAGTTATTAACCCAGTCAGATATAGTGGTAAGAGGAGTTATTAACCCAGTCAGATATAGTGTAGTGGTAAGGGGAGTTATTAACCAGTCAGATATAGTGTAGTGGTAAGAGGAGTTATTAACCAGTCAGATATAGTGTAGTGGTAAGAGGAGTTATTAACCAGTCAGATATAGTGTAGTGGTAAGAGGAGTTATTAACCCAGTCAGATATAGTGTAGTGGTAAGAGGAGTTATTAACCCAGTCAGATACAGTGGTGAGAGGAGTTATTAACCAGTCAGATATAGTGTAGTGGTAAGAGGAGTTATTAACCAGTCAGATATAGTGTAGTGGTAAGAGGAGTTATTAACCCAGTCAGATATAGTGTAGTGGTAAGAGGAGTTATTAACCAGTCAGATATAGTGTAGTGGTAAGAGGAGTTATTAACCCAGTCAGATATAGTGTAGTGGTAAGAGGAGTTATTAACCAGTCAGATATAGTGTAGTGGTAAGAGGAGTTATTAACCCAGTCAGATATAGTGTAGTGGTAAGAGGAGTTATTAACCAGTCAGATATAGTGTAGTGGTAAGAGGAGTTATTAACCAGTCAGATATAGTGTAGTGGTAAGAGGAGTTATTAACCAGTCAGATATAGTGTAGTGGTAAGAGGAGTTATTAACCAGTCAGATATAGTGTAGTGGTAAGAGGAGTTATTAACCCAGTCAGATATAGTGTAGTGGTAAGAGGAGTTATTAACCAGTCAGATATAGTGTAGTGGTAAGAGGAGTTATTAACCCAGTCAGATATAGTGTAGTGGTAGAGGAGTTATTAACCAGTCAGATATAGTGTAGTGGTAAGAGGAGTTATTAACCAGTCAGATATAGTGTAGTGGTGGGAGGAGTTATTAACCCAGTCAGATATAGTGGTAAGAGGAGTTATTAACCAGTCAGATATAGTGGTAAGAGGAGTTATTAACCCAGTCAGATATAGTGGTAAGAGGAGTTATTAACCAGTCAGATATAGTGGTAAGAGGAGTTATTAACCCAGTCAGATATAGTGTAGTGGTAAGAGGAGTTATTAACCAGTCAGATATAGTGTAGTGGTAAGAGGAGTTATTAACCCAGTCAGATATAGTGTAGTGGTAAGAGGAGTTATTAACCCAGTCAGATATAGTGTAGTGGTAAGAGGAGTTATTAACCCAGTCAGATATAGTGTAGTGGTAAGAGGAGTTATTAACCAGTCAGATATAGTGTAGTGGTAAGAGGAGTTATTAACCCAGTCAGATATAGTGTAGTGGTAAGAGGAGTTATTAACCAGTCAGATATAGTGTAGTGGTAAGAGGAGTTATTAACCAGTCAGATATAGTGTAGTGGTAAGAGGAGTTATTAACCCAGTCAGATATAGTGTAGTGGTAGAGGAGTTATTAACCAGTCAGATATAGTGTAGTGGTAAGAGGAGTTATTAACCCAGTCAGATATAGTGTAGTGGTAAGAGGAGTTATTAACCAGTCAGATATAGTGTAGTGGTAAGAGGAGTTATTAACCCAGTCAGATATAGTGTAGTGGTAAGAGGAGTTATTAACCCAGTCAGATATAGTGTAGTGGTAAGAGGAGTTATTAACCAGTCAGATATAGTGTAGTGGTAAGAGGAGTTATTAACCCAGTCAGATATAGTGTAGTGGTAAGAGGAGTTATTAACCAGTCAGATATAGTGTAGTGGTAAGAGGAGTTATTAACCAGTCAGATATAGTGTAGTGGTAAGAGGAGTTATTAACCAGTCAGATATAGTGTAGTGGTAAGAGGAGTTATTAACCAGTCAGATATAGTGTAGTGGTAAGAGGAGTTATTAACTAGTCAGATATAGTGTAGTGGTAAGAGGAGTTATTAACCAGTCAGATATAGTGTAGTGTTAAGAGGAGTTATTAACCCAGTCAGATATAGTGTAGTGGTAAGAGGAGTTATTAACCAGTCAGATATAGTGTAGTGGTAAGAGGAGTTATTAACCAGTCAGATATAGTGTAGTGGTAAGAGGAGTTATTAACCAGTCAGATATAGTGTAGTGGTAAGAGGAGTTATTAACCAGTCAGATATAGTGTAGTGTTAAGAGGAGTTATTAACCCAGTCAGATATAGTGTAGTGGTAAGAGGAGTTATTAACCAGTCAGATATAGTGTAGTGGTAAGAGGAGTTATTAACCAGTCAGATATAGTGTAGTGGTAAGAGGAGTTATTAACCCAGTCAGATATAGTGTAGTGGTAAGAGGAGTTATTAACCAGTCAGATATAGTGTAGTGGTAAGAGGAGTTATTAACCAGTCAGATAGTAGTGTAGTGGTAAGAGGAGTTATTAACCAGTCAGATATAGTGTAGTGGTAAGAGAGGAGTTATTAACCAGTCAGATATAGTGTAGTGGTAAGAGGAGTTATTAACCAGTCAGATATAGTGTAGTGGTAAGAGGAGTTATTAACCAGTCAGATATAGTGTAGTGTTAAGAGGAGTTATTAACCCAGTCAGATATAGTGTAGTGGTAAGAGGAGTTATTAACCAGTCAGATATAGTGTAGTGGTAAGAGGAGTTATTAACCAGTCAGATATAGTGTAGTGGTAAGAGGAGTTATTAACCAGTCAGATATAGTGTAGTGGTAAGAGGAGTTATTAACCAGTCAGATATAGTGTAGTGGTAAGAGGAGTTATTAACCAGTCAGATATAGTGTAGTGGTAAGAGGAGTTATTAACCAGTCAGATATAGTGGTAAGAGGAGTTATTAACCCAGTCAGATATAGTGTAGTGGTAAGAGGAGTTATTAACCCAGTCAGATATAGTGGTAAGAGGAGTTATTAACCCAGTCAGATATAGTGTAGTGGTAAGAGGAGTTATTAACCAGTCAGATATAGTGGTAAGAGGAGTTATTAACCCAGTCAGATATAGTGTAGTGGTAAGAGGAGTTATTAACCAGTCAGATATAGTGGTAAGAGGAGTTATTAACCCAGTCAGATATAGTGTAGTGGTAAGAGGAGTTATTAACCCAGTCAGATATAGTGTAGTGGTAAGAGGAGTTATTAACCCAGTCAGATATAGTGGTAAGAGGAGTTATTAACCCAGTCAGATATAGTGTAGTGGTAAGAGGAGTTATTAACCAGTCAGATATAGTGTAGTGGTAAGAGGAGTTATTAACCAGTCAGATATAGTGTAGTGGTAAGAGGAGTTATTAACCCAGTCAGATATAGTGTAGTGGTAAGAGGAGTTATTAACCAGTCAGATATAGTGTAGTGGTAAGAGGGGTTATTAACCCAGTCAGATATAGTGTAGTGGTAAGAGGAGTTATTAACCCAGTCAGATAGAGTGTATTGGTAAGAGGAGTTATTAACCCAGTCAGATATAGTGTAGTGGTAAGAGGAGTTATTAACCCAGTCAGATATAGTGTAGTGGTAAGAGGAGTTATTAACCCAGTCAGATATAGTGTAGTGGTAAGAGGAGTTATTAACCCAGTCAGATATAGTGTAGTGGTAAGAGGAGTTATTAACCCAGTCAGATATAGTGTAGTGGTAAGAGGAGTTTATTAACCCAGTCAGATATAGTGTAGTGGTAAGAGGAGTTATTAACCCAGTCAGATATAGTGTAGTGGTAAGAGGAGTTATTAACCCAGTCAGATATAGTGTAGTGGTAAGAGGAGTTATTAACCAGTCAGATATAGTGTAGTGGTAAGAGGAGTTATTAACCCAGTCAGATATAGTGTAGTGGTAAGAGGAGTTATTAACCCAGTCAGATATAGTGGTAAGAGGAGTTATTAACCAGTCAGATATAGTGTAGTGGTGGGAGGAGTTATTAACCCAGTCAGATATAGTGTAGTGGTAAGAGGAGTTATTAACCCAGTCAGATATAGTGTAGTGGTAAGAGGAGTTATTAACCAGTCAGATATAGTGTAGTGGTAAGAGGAGTTATTAACCAGTCAGATATAGTGTAGTGGTAAGAGGAGTTATTAACCCAGTCAGATATAGTAGTGGTAAGAGGAGTTATTAACCCAGTCAGATATAGTGTAGTGGTAAGAGGAGTTATTAACCAGTCAGATATAGTGTAGTGGTAAGAGGAGTTATTAACCAGTCAGATATAGTGTAGTGGTAAGAGGAGTTATTAACCAGTCAGATATAGTGTAGTGGTAAGAGGAGTTATTAACCCAGTCAGATATAGTGTAGTGGTAAGAGGAGTTATTAACCAGTCAGATATAGTAGTGGTAAGAGGAGTTATTAACCAGTCAGATATAGTGTAGTGGTAAGAGGAGTTATTAACCAGTCAGATATAGTGTAGTGGTAAGAGGAGTTATTAACCCAGTCAGATATAGTGTAGTGGTAAGAGGAGTTATTAACCAGTCAGATATAGTGTAGTGGTAAGAGGAGTTATTAACCCAGTCAGATATAGTGTAGTGGTAAGAGGAGTTATTAACAGTCAGATATAGTGTAGTGGTAAGAGGAGTTATTAACCCAGTCAGATATAGTGTAGTGGTAAGAGGAGTTATTAACCAGTCAGATATAGTGTAGTGGTAAGAGGAGTTATTAACCAGTCAGATATAGTGTAGTGGTAAGAGGAGTTATTAACCAGTCAGATATAGTGTAGTGGTAAGAGGAGTTATTAACCAGTCAGATATAGTGTAGTGGTAAGAGGAGTTATTAACCCAGTCAGATATAGTGTAGTGGTAAGAGGGAGTTATTAACCAGTCAGATATAGTGGTAAGAGGAGTTATTAACCCAGTCAGATATAGTGTAGTGGTAAGAGGAGTTATTAACCAGTCAGATATAGTGTAGTGGTAAGAGGAGTTATTAACCCAGTCAGATATAGTGTAGTGGTAAGAGGAGTTATTAACCCAGTCAGATATAGTGTAGTGGTAAGAGGAGTTATTAACCCAGTCAGATATAGTGTAGTTAAGAGGAGTTATTAACCAGTCAGATATAGTGTAGTGGTAAGAGGAGTTATTAACCAGTCAGATATAGTGTAGTGGTAAGAGGAGTTATTAACCAGTCAGATATAGTGTAGTGGTAAGAGGAGTTATTAACCCAGTCAGATATAGTGTAGTGGTAAGAGGAGTTATTAACCCAGTCAGATATAGTGTTAGTGGTAAGAGGAGTTATTAACCAGTCAGATATAGTGTAGTGGTAAGAGGAGTTATTAACCCAGTCAGATATAGTGTAGTGGTAAGAGGAGTTATTAACCAGTCAGATATAGGTAGTGGTAAGAGGAGTTATTAACCAGTCAGATATAGTGTAGTGGTAAGAGGAGTTATTAACCCAGTCAGATATAAGGTAGTGGTAAGAGGAGTTATTAACCAGTCAGATATAGTGTAGTGGTAAGAGGAGTTATTAACCAGTCAGATATAGTGTAGTGGTAAGAGGAGTTATTAACCAGTCAGATATAGTGTAGTGGTAAGAGGAGTTATTAACCCAGTCAGATATAGTGTAGTGGTAAGAGGAGTTATTAACCCAGTCAGATATAGTGTAGTGGTAAGAGGAGTTATTAACCAGTCAGATATAGTGTAGTGGTAAGAGGAGTTATTAACCCAGTCAGATATAGTGTAGTGGTAAGAGGAGTTATTAACAGTCAGATATAGTGTAGTGGTAAGAGGAGTTATTAACTCAGTCAGATATAGTGTAGTGGTAAGAGGAGTTATTAACCAGTCAGATATAGTGTAGTGGTAAGAGGAGTTATTAACCAGTCAGATATAGTGTAGTGGTAAGAGGAGTTATTAACCCAGTCAGATATAGTGTAGTGGTAAGAGGAGTTATTAACCCAGTCAGATATAGTGTGTAAGAGGAGTTATTAACCCAGTCAGATATAGTGTAGTGGTAAGAGGAGTTATTAACCAGTCAGATATAGTGTAGTGGTAAGAGGAGTTATTAACCCAGTCAGATATAGTGTAGTGGTAAGAGGAGTTATTAACCCAGTCAGATATAGTGTAGTGGTAAGAGGAGTTATTAACCCAGTCAGATATAGTGTTAGTGGTAAGAGGGTTATTAACCCAGTCAGATATAGTGTAGTGGTAAGAGGAGTTATTAACCAGTCAGATATAGTGTAGTGGTAAGAGGAGTTATTAACCCAGTCAGATATAGTGTAGTGGTAAGAGGAGTTATTAACCCAGTCAGATATAGTGTAGTGGTAAGAGGAGTTATTAACCAGTCAGATATAGTGTAGTGGTAAGAGGAGTTATTAACCCAGTCAGATATAGTGTAGTGGTAAGAGGAGTTATTAACCCAGTCAGATATAGTGTAGTGGTAAGAGGAGTTATTAACCCAGTCAGATATAGTGTAGTGGTAAGAGGAGTTATTAACCAGTCAGATATAGTGTAGTGGTAAGAGGAGTTATTAACCCAGTCAGATATAGGTAGTGGTAAGAGGGAGTTATTAACCAGTCAGATATAGTGTAGTGGTAAGAGGAGTTATTAACCAGTCAGATATAGTGTAGTGGTAAGAGGAGTTATTAACCCAGTCAGATATAGTGTAGTGGTAAGAGGAGTTATTAACCAGTCAGATATAGTGTAGTGGTAAGAGGAGTTATTAACCCAGTCAGATATAGTGTAGTGGTAAGAGGAGTTATTAACCAGTCAGATATAGTGTAGTGGTAAGAGGAGTTATTAACCCAGTCAGATATAGTGTAGTGGTAAGAGGAGTTATTAACCCAGTCAGATATAGTGGTAAGAGGAGTTATTAACCAGTCAGATATAGTGTAGTGGTAGGAGGAGTTATTAACCCAGTCAGATATAGTGTAGTGGTAAGAGGAGTTATTAACCCAGTCAGATATAGTGTAGTGGTAAGAGGAGTTATTAACCAGTCAGATATAGTGTAGTGGTAAGAGGAGTTATTAATCAGTCAGATATAGTGTAGTGGTAAGAGGAGATATTAACCCAGTCAGATATAGTGTAGTGGTAAGAGGAGTTATTAACCCAGTCAGATATAGTGTAGTGGTAAGAGGAGTTATTAACCAGTCAGATATAGTGTAGTGGTAAGAGGAGTTATTAACCAGTCAGATATAGTGTAGTGGTAAGAGGAGTTATTAACCAGTCAGATATAGTGTAGTGGTAAGAGGAGTTATTAACCCAGTCAGATATAGTGTAGTGGTAAGAGGAGTTATTAACCCAGTCAGATATAGTGGAGAGGAGTTATTAACCAGTCAGATATAGTGTAGTGGTAAGAGGAGTTATTAACCAGTCAGATATAGTGTAGTGGTAAGAGGAGTTATTAACCAGTCAGATATAGTGTAGTGGTAAGAGGAGTTATTAACCAGTCAGATATAGTGTAGTGGTAAGAGGAGTTATTAACCCAGTCAGATATAGTGTAGTGGTAAGAGGAGTTATTAACCAGTCAGATATAGTGTAGTGGTAAGAGGAGTTATTAACCCAGTCAGATATAGTGGTGGTAAGAGGAGTTATTAACCAGTCAGATATAGTGTAGTGGTAAGGGGAGTTATTAACCAGTCAGATATAGTGTAGTGGTAAGAGGAGTTATTAACCAGTCAGATATAGTGTAGTGGTAAGAGGAGTTATTAACCAGTCAGATATAGTGTAGTGGTAAGAGGAGTTATTAACCCAGTCAGATATAGTGTAGTGGTAAGAGGAGTTATTAACCAGTCAGATATAGTGTAGTGGTAAGAGGAGTTATTAAACAGTCAGATATAGTGTAGTGGTAAGAGGAGTTATTAACCAGTCAGATATAGTGTAGTGGTAAGAGGAGTTATTAACCCAGTCAGATATAGTGCTTAGTGGTAAGAGGAGTTATTAACAGTCAGATATAGTGTAGTGGTAAGAGGAGTTATTAACCAGTCAGATATAGTGTAGTGGTAAGAGGAGTTATTAACCAGTCAGATATAGTGTAGTGGTAAGAGGAGTTATTAACCAGTCAGATATAGTGTAGTGGTAAGAGGAGTTATTAACCCAGTCAGATATAGTGTAGTGGTAAGAGGAGTTATTAACCAGTCAGATATAGTGGTAAGAGGAGTTATTAACCCAGTCAGATATAGTGTAGTGGTAAGAGGAGTTATTAACCAGTCAGATATAGTGTAGTGGTAAGAGGAGTTATTAACCCAGTCAGATATAGTGTAGTGGTAAGAGGAGTTATTAACCCAGTCAGATATAGTGTAGTGGTAAGAGGAGTTATTAACCCAGTCAGATATAGTGGTAAGAGGAGTTATTAACCCAGTCAGATATAGTGTAGTGGTAAGAGGAGTTATTAACCAGTCAGATATAGTGTAGTGGTAAGAGGAGTTATTAACCAGTCAGATATAGTGTAGTGGTAAGAGGAGTTATTAACCCAGTCAGATATAGGTAGTGGTAAGAGGAGTTATTAACCAGTCAGATATAGTGTAGTGGTAAGAGGAGTTATTAACCCAGTCAGATATAGTGTAGTGGTAAGAGGAGTTATTAACCAGTCAGATATAGTGTAGTGGTAAGAGGAGTTATTAACCCAGTCAGATATAGTGTAGTGGTAAGAGGAGTTATTAACCCAGTCAGATATAGTGTAGTGGTAAGAGGAGTTATTAACTCAGTCAGATATAGTGTAGTGGTAAGAGGAGTTATTAACCCAGTCAGATATAGTGTAGTGGTAAGAGGAGTTATTAACCAGTCAGATATAGTGTAGTGGTAAGAGGAGTTATTAACCAGTCAGATATAGTGTAGTGGTAAGAGGAGTTATTAACCAGTCAGATATAGTGTAGTGGTAAGAGGATTTATTAACCCAGTCAGATATAGTGTAGTGGTAAGAGGAGTTATTAACCAGTCAGATATAGTGTAGTGGTAAGAGTGAGTTATTAACCCAGTCAGATATAGTGTAGTGGTAAGAGGAGTTATTAACCCAGTCAGATATAGGTAGTGGTAAGAGGAGTTATTAACCAGTCAGATATAGTGTAGTGGTAAGAGGAGTTATTAACCCAGTCAGATATAGTGTAGTGGTAAGAGGAGTTATTAACCAGTCAGATATAGTGTAGTGGGTAAGAGGAGTTATTAACCAGTCAGATATAGTGTAGTGGTAAGAGGAGTTATTAACCAGTCAGATATAGTGTAGTGGTAAGAGGAGTTATTAACCCAGTCAGATATAGTGTAGTGGTAAGAGGAGTTATTAACCCAGTCAGATATAGTGTAGTGGTAAGAGGAGTTATTAACCAGTCAGATATAGTGTAGTGGTAAGCAGGAGTTATTAACCAGTCAGATATGTAGTGGTAAGAGGAGTTATTAACCAGTCAGATATAGTGTAGTGGTAAGAGGAGTTATTAACCCAGTCAGATATAGTGTAGTGGTAAGAGGAGTTATTAACCCAGTCAGATATAGTGGTGAGAGGAGTTATTAACCAGTCAGATATAGTGTAGTGGTAAGAGGAGTTATTAACCAGTCAGATATAGTGTAGTGGTAAGAGGAGTTATTAACCCAGTCAGATATAGTGTAGTGGTAAGAGGAGTTATTAACCAGTCAGATATAGTGTAGTGGTAAGAGGAGTTATTAACCAGTCAGATATAGTGTAGTGGTAGGAGGAGTTATTAACCAGTCAGATATAGTGTAGTGGTAAGAGGAGTTATTAACCCAGTCAGATATAGTGTAGTGGTAAGAGGAGTTATTAACCAGTCAGATATAGTGTGAGTGGTAAGAGGAGTTATTAACAGTCAGATATAGTGTAGTGGTAAGAGGAGTTATTAACCAGTCAGATATAGTGTAGTGGTAAGAGGAGTTATTAACCGGTCAGATATAGTGTAGTGGTAAGAGGAGTTATTAACCCAGTCAGATATAGTGTAGTGGTAAGAGGAGTTATTAACCAGTCAGATATAGTGTAGTGGTAAGAGGAGTTATTAACCAGTCAGATATAGTGTAGTGGTAGAGGAGTTATTAACCAGTCAGATATAGTGTAGTGGTAAGAGGAGTTATTAACCAGTCAGATATAGTGTAGTGGTGGGAGGAGTTATTAACCCAGTCAGATATAGTGGTAAGAGGAGTTATTAACCAGTCAGATATAGTGGTAAGAGGAGTTATTAACCCAGTCAGATAGTAGTGGTAAGAGGAGTTATTAACCAGTCAGATATAGTGTAGTGGTAAGAGGAGTTATTAACCCAGTCAGATATAGTGTAGTGGTAAGAGGAGTTATTAACCCAGTCAGATATAGTGTAGTGGTAAGAGGAGTTATTAACCCAGTCAGATATAGTGTAGTGGTAAGAGGAGTTATTAACCAGTCAGATATAGTGTAGCTGGTAAGAGGAGTTATTAACCCAGTCAGATATAGTGTAGTGGTAAGAGGAGTTATTAACCCAGTCAGATATAGTGTAGTGGTAAGAGGAGTTATTAACCAGTCAGATATAGTGTAGTGGTAAGAGGAGTTATTAACGCAGTCAGATATAGTGTAGTGGTAAGAGGAGTTATTAACCAGTCAGATATAGTGTAGTGGTAAGAGGAGTTATTAACCCAGTCAGATATATGTTGTAGTGGTAAGAGGAGTTATTAACCCAGTCAGATATAGTGTAGTGGTAAGAGGAGTTATTAACCCAGTCAGATATAGTGTAGTGGTAAGAGGAGTTATTAACCAGTCAGATATAGTGTAGTGGTAAGAGGAGTTATTAACAGTCAGATATAGTGGTAAGAGGAGTTATTAACCAGTCAGATATAGTGGTGGTAAGAGGAGTTATTAACCCAGTCAGATATAGTGTAGTGGTAAGAGGAGTTATTAACCCAGTCAGATGTAGTGGTAAGAGGAGTTATTAACCAGTCAGATATAGTGTAGTGGTAAGAGGAGTTATTAACCAGTCAGATATAGTGTAGTGGTAAGAGGAGTTATTAACTCAGTCAGATATAGTGGTAAGAGGAGTTATTAACCAGTCAGATATAGTGTAGTGGTAAGAGGAGTTATTAACCCAGTCAGATATAGTGTAGTGGTAAGAGGAGTTATTAAACCAGTCAGATATAGTGTAGTGGTAAGAGGAGTTATTAACCAGTCAGATATAGTGTAGTGGGTAAGAGGAGTTATTAACAGTCAGATATAGTGGTAGTGGTAAGAGGAGTTATTAACCAGTCAGATATAGTGTAGTGGTAAGAGGAGTTATTAACCCAGTCAGATATAGTGTAGTGGTAAGAGGAGTTATTAACAGTCAGATATAGTGTAGTGGTAAGAGGAGTTGATTACAGTCAGATATAGTGTAGTGGTAAGAGGAGTTATTAACCAGTCAGATATAGTGTAGCGGTAAGAGGAGTTATTAACCCAGTCAGATATAGTGTAGTGGTAAGAGGAGTTATTAACCAGTCAGATATAGTGTAATGGTAAGAGGAGTTATTAACCCAGTCAGATATAGTGTAGTGGTAATGAGGAGTTATTAACCAGTCAGATATATGTGTAGTGTAAGAGGAGTTATTAACCAGTCAGATATAGTGTAGTGGTAGGAGGAGTTATTAACCCAGTCAGATATAGTGTAGTGGTGGGAGGAGTTATTAACCCAGTCAGATATAGTGTAGTGGTGGGAGGAGTTATTAACCCAGTCAGATATAGTGTAGTGGTAAGAGGAGTTATTAACCAGTCAGATATAGTGTAGTGGTAAGAGGAGTTATTAACCAGTCAGATATAGTGTAGTGGTAAGAGGAGTTATTAACCAGTCAGATATAGTGTAGTGGTAAGAGGAGTTATTAACCCAGTCAGATATAGTGTAGTGGTAAGAGGAGTTATTAACCAGTCAGATATAGTGTAGTGGTAAGAGGAGTTATTAACCAGTCAGATATAGTGTAGTGGTAAGAGGAGTTATTAACCCAGTCAGATATAGTGTAGTGGTAGAGGAGTTATTAACCAGTCAGATATAGTGTAGTGGTGGGAGGAGTTATTAACCCAGTCAGATATAGTGTAGTGGTAGAGGAGTTATTAACCAGTCAGATATAGTGTAGTGGTAAGAGGAGTTATTAACCCAGTCAGATATAGTGTAATGGTAAGAGGAGTTATTAACCCAGTCAGATATAGTGTAGTGATAAGAGGAGTTATTAACCCAGTCAGATATAGTGGTAAGAGGAGTTATTAACCCAGTCAGATATAGTGTAGTGGTAAGAGGAGTTATTAACCCAGTCAGATATAGTGGTAAGAGGAGTTATTAACCCAGTCAGATATAGTGTAATGGTAAGAGGAGTTATTAACCCAGTCAGATATAGTGTAGTGGTAGAGGAGTTATTAACCAGTCAGATATAGTGTAGTGGTAAGAGGAGTTATTAACCCAGTGATATAGTGTAGTGGTAAGAGGAGTTATTAACAAGTCAGATATAGTGTAGTGGTAAGAGGAGTTATTAACCCAGTCAGATATAGTGTAGTGGTAGAGGAGTTATTAACCAGTCAGATATAGTGTAGTGGTAAGAGGAGTTATTAACCCAGTCAGATATAGTGTAGTGGAGAGGAGTTATTAACCAGTCAGATACTAGTGTAGTGGTAAGAGGAGTTATTAACCCAGTCAGATATAGTGTAGTGGTAAGAGGAGTTATTAACCAGTCAGATATAGGTAGTGGTAAGAGGAGTTATTAACCATCAGATATAGTGTAGTGGTAAGAGGAGTTATTAACCAGTCAGATATAGTGTAGTGGTAAGAGGAGTTATTAACCAGTCAGATATAGTGTAGTGGTAAGAGGAGTTATTAACTCAGTCAGATATAGTGTAGTGGTAAGAGGGGTGGGCGATATGAGCTAAAATTCATATCCGATATTTTCCACTGTCCAGACGATACTCGAATGATATCACGATATATGACGTAAAAATATGAATCACATTTTAATATCCCTTCTTGGTTAAATTATATTAGTTAAGGAAAAATATGTATTTGAACCTTATATAACCAGAAAGAGTGAGGCATTGGACCGTATGGACCTGGAAAAAGTTTTATTTGTATTGTGCAAACAGACATTCCGTAAACATGAGGTAGGTAGGCCTATATATATATATATATATATAAATTAGATATTAAGTAAAATTAAATAAAAAATAACAGGAGATAAAGAAAATAAGGTAAATTACAAATTCAAATACGTGTGTTTGTTTTGGCTTTACGGTCCGTAGATATGTAAAAAACTAACCGTTGAAACTAAACCTTCAAGCCTCAACCATCAATTATCAACAATATCAACAAATCTTCACTAGAACTTTCTTCACAAGTTCCGTGGCCAGGAATACCAGCATGTTGAGCTGTTTCGGCTTTAGTGCTGCCCTGTGACATGTCACCACATTGCCCCCAGTGCTGAATGCCCCTCTCAGAGGGGGCACTTGTGGCAGGGATGCATAAGTATTTCTTTGCCAGACAACTCACACGTGGAAAAATTAGATCCTGAAATCGCCACCACTCCAAAGGATCAGACTCGCTGTCTGCTGCCGTTGCCAGAATGTAGATATTCAGCTCTTAGTCAATGATCTGCCTCTCTGAACATGAGGCAGGTGCACTGCTGGTCTGCCTTCAATAAGCTCCGAAGGCTCTTCTTGGGCTTCTGCCTGATTGATGAGCAGTGAAGCTCTTTCTCCCCTGTCAGGTGATCCTCTGCAAGAGACGATTTTCCCAGGGCTGTGTTCTCCCACCAGGAGGGCTTCGGCCCTGAGGCAGCTCTCACCTAAAAAAAATGAAAATAATTAAACTTTATTTGTATAGCACCTTTCATACATAAAAATGCAGCCAAAGTGCTTTACATTTGAAGCAATAAAACAAGAACAAATGAATAAATACCCTAATGTCCTCCAGTTTCTCAGCGGACATGTACCGGCCTTGAACCCTGGGATCTAGAAAGGTAGCCATGGAGAGCAGCTCATCTGTTGCAGGGTCAGTGTACGTTATTCAAGTAATCAAGAACCTTGATCTCTTGATCTCTTTGGTCAGTTCTGTATCGTCCTTGCTCAGATTTAGAACCTCGCATTTAACAGATTGTGACAGGCTTCAAACAGGACACGCCACATAGCTTCTCCTGACAGGGCATCTGTAAAGTCTTGGAGTGGAGTGCTGCTGTGACGATTCCAAGACCCCGGATGTCTTGCCAGGTAGTACAAGGTGCGTGTCTTTTTGTCCCCCTGCCAGGACCTGTGTAATGGCCTTTTCCTGCTCCAGGACTCTTTCCATCATTTTCAGACGCAGATCCCCACCTTGTCGGAGATTCCGCGATGAGCTTGTGCAGGGGAGGCTTAGTTCATTCTGTGCTGTCATCAGGGCCTTCTGCTTTTTCCAGCTGTATGAGAACGTGCTAACCACCTTTTGCAAACCCGTGGCCCGGAAATCGCACACCCGTTGGCCCGGGGCGCTTTGGACACTCCTCTCTGGAAATTGGGAATAAGAAATCAAAAAATAATAGCGGTGAAAAATAATCGAATCACAATACAATAATAATTAATAATAATGCATTTTTATATAGAAATCACAACACAATATAACTTTTAATCTTTGTTTGAGGATTTACGGCATTTACATTCAACTGTTACACATTTACAAATCGATGTGCTTAGATTCTTAGCTTACGGCAAAGTTGAGGTGAGCAGTATATTCAATAATAAGCATCATACAGGGAGGCTAGGCTACAGTCCTGAAAACTTACCAATAGCATTGTGCAGCCTGTGTCCGAAACATCCAAGGTTTGCCCACTTGTTCAGCTGCAATGCCTTGATCAGTCGATCCGCCGGTCGTCATACAAACTTGACGCGACTCTTTAATCCCCAGGACGACAGTATGTCCTCAGCCCACCTGCAATTATTTTCCCCGGTGTGGTCCTGGGAAATAAGACGTCTGTAGGCACCTTACTTTTCAGTTTCAGTCACCACTATGTAACTGGATTGTGAGGCTAAAAGGTTCTGTGGTACGACCGACCATAGATCGAGCAGTAGTGGAGAAGAATGGAATGTTATTTATCTCACTGTAAACTCTGTCCCAGCATTCTGTGTAAAGCTGTGGCAGGCATTTTTGGCCAAAATATTTGCGGCTGGGGATCATATCTTGGGTCCAGAGTTTTGAATCAACTTTCTGAACCCCTCTTTCTCCACAGTTGAATCGGTACCATGTCCTTCGCTATGGATTTGTAATCGCAGCTGTGATGTCTATCCATTTTTTGCCTGCTCTTCTCATAGCAAGTACGGCAGCAAATGATGATATAATTGATTGTTGAGTGCGTAGCTGGCTTGTCTTCGGGCAAAGCTCCTGCATTACTGTCTCACGCATTCTGGTGCATTGTTCATACTCACGGACATGTATGTTTTTAAGTGATTGAACAGGTTGGTCGTGTTTCACCCTTTTGCTAAGACAACACGATCACACAACTGCATAGGGTAGTGTTTTGGTCGGGGTCGAGATTTTAAAGCCAAACCAGTTCAAACAACAGAGGTGCCCCCTCTTCTTAACCAATTTATCTCCTGCTCTTGAGCAACATCAATTTCTGTAGCCGCCATCCTGGATTGTAAAGTTTTCTCCAATAGTTAACCTGCCTCCAACTGCAGCTGCCTGCACACTTCTTTGTTGCTAGCACTACATCGTGCAACAAGTGACATGCGACGTGCGCTCATAAAAATAGGTCAACATATTAACATACATTCTTTTATTCGTAAGAACCAAGAAAGGTTGGATAAAAAAAATAAAAAAAGATGTAGCTACTTAGTACTATCACTCAGTTGAAATTTGGAACAAAAAAATATTGATGCAAAATTCGAATTTATGAATTCTGAATTAAATCGCGTATCCATGATATTGCTAAATCCATATCATGGCGGGTCACAATACGGTTTTTACTATCAAACCGGCATTCTCGCCTCCTAAGTGGTAAGAGGAAGTTATAACCCAGTCAGATATAGTGTAGTGGTGGGAGGAGTTATTAACCCAGTCAGATATAGTGTAGTGGTAAGAGGAGTTATTAACCCAGTCAGATATAGTGTAGTGGTGGGAGGAGTTATTAACCCAGTCAGATATAGTGTAATGGTAAGAGGAGTTATTAACCCAGTCAGATATAGTGGTAAGAGGAGTTATTAACCCAGTCAGATATGTAGAGGAGTTATTAACCTAGTCAGATATAGTGGTAAGAGGGAGTTATTAACAGTCAGATATAGTGTAATGGTAAGAGGAGTTATTAACTCAGTCAGATATAGTGAGTGGTAAGAGGAGTTATTAACCCAGTCAGATATAGTGTAGTGGTAAGAGGAGTTATTAACCCAGTCAGATATATAAGAGGAGTTATTAACCCAGTCGAATAGTGGTAAGAGGAGTTATTAACCCAGTCAGATATAGTGGTAAGAGGAGTTATTAACCCAGTCAGATATAGTGTAATGGTAAAGAGGAGTTAATAACCCAGTCAGATATAGTCGTAGTGGTAAGAGGAGTTATTAACCCAGTCAGATATATAGTGGTAAGAGGAGTTATTAAACTAGTCAGATATATAAGAGGAGTTATTAACCCAGTCAGATATAGTGGTAAGAGGAGTTAACTTAATCCAGTCAGATATAGTGTAATGGTAAGAGGAGTTATTAACCCAGTCAGATATAGTGTAGTGGTGAAATGAGGAGTTATTAACCCAGTCAGATATAGTACTTAGTGGTAAGAGGAGTTATAAAATCAGATATAGTAGTAGTGAAGAGGAGTCTATTAAAGTCAGATATAGTGTAGCAGTAAGAGGATTTATTAACCAGTCAGATATATGGGTAGTGGTAAGAGGAGTTATTAACCAGTCAGATATAGTAGTGGTAAGAGGAGTTATTAAAGTCAGATATAGTGTAGTGGTAAGAGGAGTTATTAACCCAGTCAGATACAAGTGTAGTGGAGCAAAGAGGAGTTATTAACCAGTCAGATATAGTGTAGTGGTAAGAGGAGTTATTAACAGTCAGATATAGTGCTAGTGGAAGAGAGTTATTAACTGTAGATATAGTGTAGTGGTAAGAGGAGTTATTAACCAGTCAGATATAGTGTAGTGGGTAAGAGGAGTTATTAACCCAGTCAGATATAGTGTAGTGGTAAGAGGAGTTATTAACCCAGTCAGATACCATAGGGTAAGAGGAGTTATTAACCCAGTCAGATATAGTGTAATGGAAAGAGGAGTTATTAACCCAGTCAGATATAGTGTAGTGATAAGATAGAGTTATTAACCCAGTCAGATATAGTGTAGTGGTAAGAGGAGTTATGTAACCAGTCAGATATAGTGTAGTGGTAAGAGGAGTTATTAACCAGTCAGATATAGTGTAGTGGTAAGAGGAGTTATTAACCAGTCAGGATATATGTGTAGTGGTAAGAGGAGTTATTAACCAGTCCAGATATAGTGTAGTGGAAGAGGAGTTATTAACCCAGTCAGATATAGTGCTAAGTGGTAAGAGGAGTTATTAACCAGTCAGATATAGTCGTAGTGGTAAGAGGAGTTGTGTAACAGTCAGATATAGTGTAATGGTAAGAGGAGTTATTAACCCAGTCAGATATAGTGATTAGTGGTAAGAGGAAAGTTATTAACCCAGCTTCAGATATAGTGGTAAGAGGAGTTATTAACCCAGTCAGATATAGTGTAGTGGTAAGAGGAGTTATTAACCAGTCAGATATAGGTAGCTGGTAAGAGGAGTTTAACCAGTCAGATATAGTGTAGTGGTAAGAGGAGTTATTAACCAGTCAGATATAGTGTAGTGGAAAGAGGAGTTGTTAACCAGTCAGATATAGTGCTAGTGGTAAGAGGAGTTATTAACCCAGTCAGATATAGTGTAGTGGTAAGAGGAGTTATTAGATCCAGCAGATATAGTGTAGTGAAAGAGGAGTTATTAACCCAGTCAGATATAGAGTAGTGGTAAGAGGAGATTAACTAGTCAGATATAGTGTGAGTGGTAAGAGGAGTTATTAACCCAGTCAGATATAGTGTAGTGGTAAGAGGAGTTATTAACCAGTCAGATATAGTGTAGTGGTAAGAGGAGTTATTAACCAGTCAGATATAGTGTAGTGGTGAGAGGAGTTATTAACCAGTCAGATATAGTGTAGTGGTGAGAGGAGTTATTAACCAGTCAGATATAGTGTAGTGGTAAGAGGAGTTATTAACCAGTCAGATATAGTGTAGTGGTAAGAGGAGTTATTAACCCAGTCAGAATAGTGCTAGTGGTAAGAGGAGTTATTAACCAGTCAGATATAGTGGTAAGAGGAGTTATTAACCAGTCAGATATAGTGTAGTGGTAAGAGTGGAGTTATTAACCAGTAGATATAGTGTAGTGGTAAGAGGAGTTATTAACACCAGTCAGATATAGTGTAGTGGTAAGAGGAGTTATTAACCAGTCAGATATAGTGTAGCGGTAAGAGGAGTTATTAATCCAGCAGATATAGTGTAGTGGTAAGAGGAGTTATTAACCAGTCAGATATATTGTAGTGGTAAGAGGAGTTATTAACCAGTCAGATATAGTGTAGTGGTAAGAGTGAGTTATTAACCAGTCAGATATAGTAGTGGTAAGAGGAGTTATTAACCAGTCAGATATAGTGTAGTGGTAAGAGGAGTTATTAACCAGTCAGATATAGTGTAGTGGTAAGAGGAGTATTAACCCAGTCAGATATAGTGTAGTGGTAAGAGGAGTATTAACTTAGTCAGATATAGTGTGTAGTGGTAAGAGGAGTTATTAACCAGTCAGATATAGGTAGTGGCCAAGAGGAGTTATTAACCAGTCAGATATAGTGTAGTGGTGGGAGGAGTTATTAACTTAATCAGATATAGTGTAGTGGTAAGAGGAGTTATTAACCCAGTCAGATATAGTGTAGTGGTGAGAGGAGTTATTAACCCAGTCAGATATAGTGTAATGGTAAGAGGAGTTATTAACCCAGTCAGATAAGTGGTAAGAGGAGTTATTAACCAGTCAGATATAGTGGTAAGAGGAGTTATTAACCCAGTCAGATACAGTGGTAAGAGGAGTTATTAACCCAGTCAGATATAGTGTAGTGGTGAGAGGAGTTATTAACCCAGTCAGATATAGTGTAGTGAGAGGAGTTATCAGTCAGATATAGTGTAGTGGTAAGAGGAAGTTATTAATCAGATATAGTGTAGTGGGTAAGAGGAGTTATTAACCCAGTCAGATATAGTGTAGCGGTAAGAGGAGTTATTTAAACCAGTCAGATATAGTAGTGGTAAGAGGAGTTATTACCAGTCAGATATAGGTAGTGGAGGTAAGAGGAGTTATTAACCAGTCAGATATAGTGTAGTGGTAAGAGGAGTTATTAACCAGTCAGATATAGTCGTAGTGGTAAGAGGAGTTATTAACCAGTCAGATATAGTGTAGTGGTAAGAGGAGTTATTAACCCAGTCCCAGATAGTAGTGGTAAGAGGAGTTATTAACCCAGTCAGATATAGTGTAGTGGTAAGAGGAGTTATTAACAGTCAGATATAGTGTAGTGGTAAAGAGGAGTTATTAACCCAGTCAGATATAGTGTAGTGGTAAGAGGAGTTATTAACCAGTCAGATATAGTAGTGGTAAGAGGAGTTATTAACCAGTCAGATATAGTGTAGATGGTAAGAGGAGTTATTAACCAGTCAGATATAGTAGTAAGTGGTAAGAGGAGTTAATAACCCAGTCAGATATAGGTAGTGGTTAAGAGGAGTTATGTAAAGTCAGATATAGTTAGTGGTAAGAGGAGTTATTAACCAGTCAGATATAGTGTAAGTGGTAAGAGGGAAGTTATTAAACCAGTCAGATATAGTGTAGTGGTAAGAGGAGTTATTAACCCAGTCAGATATAGTGCTTAGTGGTAAGAGGGAGGTTATTAACCCAGTCAGATATATGTAGTGGTGAAAGAGGAGTTATTAACCCAGTCAGATATAGTGTAGTTGGTAAGAGGGTTATTAACCAGTCAGATATAGTGTAAATGGTAAGAGGAGTTATTAACCCAGTCAGATATAGTGTAGTGGTAAGAGGGAGTTATTAAACCAATCAGATATAGTGGTAAGAGGAGTTATTAACAGTCAGATATAGGTGTAGTGGTAAGAGGGGAGTTATTAACCCAGTCAGATATAGTGTAGTGGTAAGAGGAGTTATTAACCCAGTCAGATATAGTGTAGTGGTAAGAGGAGTTATTAACCAGTCAGATATAGTGTAGATGGAAGAGGAGTATTAACCAGTCAGATATAGTGTAGTGGTAAGAGGAGTTACTTAACCCAGTCAGATATAGTGTAGTGGTAAGAGGAGTTATTAACCCAGTCAGATATAGTGTAGTGGTAAGAGGAGTTATTAACCAGTCAGATATAGTGTAGTGGTAAGAGGAGTTATTAACCAGTCAGATATAGTGTAGTGGTAAGAGGAGTTATTAACTTGGTCAGATATAGTGTAGTGGTAAGAGGAGTTATGTAACCCAGTCAGATATAGTGTAGTGGTAAGAGGGAGTTATTAACCAGTCAGATATAGTGTAGTGGTAAGAGGAGTTATTAACCAGTCAGATATAGTGTAGTGGTAAGAGGAGTTATTAACCCAGTCAGATATAGTGTAGTGGTAAGAGTGAGTTATTAACCAGTCAGATACTTATGTGTAGTGGTAAGAGGAGTTATTAACCCAGTCAGATATAGTGTAGTGGTAGGAGGAGTTATTAACCCAGTCAGATATAGGTGTAGTGGTGAGAGGAGTTATAACCAGTCAGATATAGTGTAGTGGTAAGAGGGAGTTATTAACCAGTCAGATATAGTGTAGTGGTAAGAGGAGTTATTAACTCAGTCAGATATAGTGTAGTGGTAAGAGGAGTTATTAACCCAGTCAGATATAGTGTAGTGGTAAGAGGAGTTATTAACAGTCAGATATAGTGTAGTGGTAAGAGGAGTTATTAACCAGTCAGATATAGTGTAGTGGTAAGAGGAGTTATTAACCAGTCAGATATATGTGTAGTGGTAAGAGGAGTTATTAATAACAGTCAGATATAGTGTAGTGGTAAGAGGAGTTATTAACCCAGTCAGATATAGTGCCAGTGGTAAGAGGAGTTATTAACAGTCAGATATAGTGTAGTGGTAAGAGGAGTTATTAACCAGTCAGATATAGTGTAGTGGTAAGAGGAGTTATTAACCAGTCAGATATAGTGTAGTGGTAAGAGGAGTTATTAACCAGTCAGATATAGTGTAGTGGTAAGAGAGTTATTAACCAGTCAGATATAGTGTAGTGGTAAGAGGGAGTTATTAACCGAGTCAGATATAGTGTAGTGGTAAGAGGAGTTATTGAACCAGTCAGATATAGTGTAGTGGTAAGAGGAGTTATTAACCCAGTTAGATATATAGTGTAGTGGTAAGAGGAGTTATTAAAAGTAGATATAGTGTAGTGGTAAGAGGAGTTATTAACCAGTCAGATATAGTGTAGTGGTAAGAGGAGTATTAACAGTAGATATAGGTAGTGGTAAGAGGAGTTTAAGTAGATATAGTAAAGGTAAGAGGAGTTATTAACCATAGATATAGTGAGTGGTAAGAGGAGTTATTAAATAGTGGTAAGAGGAGTATTAAAAGATATAGTGTAGTGGTAAGAGGAGTTATTAACCCAGTAGATATAGTGGGGGAGATTAACCCAGTAGATATAGGAAGGGGTAAGAGGAGTTATGAACAGTCAGATATAGTGTAGTGGTAAGAGGGAGTTATTAACAGTAGATAAGTGGTGGTAAGAGGAGTATTAACAAAAGTAAGAAATAACTATCAGATAAGTGTAGTGGTAAGAGGAGTTATTAACCATCAGATAGGGGTGGGAGTTATTAACCCAGTCAGATATAGTGTAGTGTAAGAGGAGTTATGTAACAGCAATATAGTGTAGTGGTAAGAGGAGTTATTAACCAGTAGATATAGTGTAGTGGTAAGAGGAGTTATTAATGATATAGTGGTAAGAGGAGTTATTAACCCAGTCAGATATAGTGTAGTGGTAAGAGTGAGTGTATTAACTCCAGTAGATATAGTGAGTGGTAAGAGGAGTGATTAACCAAACAGATATAGTGTAGTGGTAAGAGGGTATAACCAGTAGATATAGTGTGTGGAGAGAGGAAGTATTAAATAGATATAGTGTAGTGGTAAGAGGAGATATTAACCAGTCAGATATAGTGTAGTGGTAAGAGAGTTATTAAAAAGTAGATAAGTGGGAAGAGGAGTAAACAGAGAGAGAGGGTGGGTAAGAGGAGTTATTGAACAGCAGATATAGTGTGTGGTGGAGGAGTATTAACAGTCAGAGTAGAGTGTAGGGGTAAGAGGAGTTATTAACCAGTAGATATAGTGTAGTGGTGAAGAGGAGTTGATTAACCAGTCAGATATAGTGTAGGGGTAAGAGGAGTTATTAATCCAGTCAGATATAGTGTAGTGTAAGAGGAGTTATTAACAGTAGATATAGTGGGTAGTGGTGAGAGGAGTTATTAACCAGTAGATATAGTGTAGTGGTAAGAGGAGTTATTAACCAGTCAGATATAGTGTAGTGGTAAGATGGAGTTATTAACCAGTCAGTATATAGTGTAGTGGTAAGAGGAGTTATTAACCAGTCAGATATAGTGTAGTGGTAAGAGGAGTTATTAATCAGTCAGATATAGTGGGTAAGAGGAGTTATTAACAGTCAGATATAGTGTAGTGGTAAGAGGAGTTATTGAAATAATCAGATATAGGTGTGGTAAGAGGAGTTATTAATCCAGTCAGAAATGTAGTGGTAGAGAGGAGTTATTAACAGTAGATATAGTGTAGTGGGAAGAGGAGTATTAAGAGTCAGATATAGGGGTAAGAGGAGTATGTCAGATATAGTGTAGTGGTAAGAGGAGTTATTAACCCAGTCATGATATAGGTAGTGGTAAGAGGAGTTATTAAAAGTAGATAGTGTAGGTGGTAAGAGGAGTTATTGAACCAGTAATATAGTGTAGGGTATAAGGAATTAACAGTTAGATATAGGAAGGGTAAGAGGAGTAACAGATATAGAGTGGTAAGAGGAGATTAACCCAGTCAGATATAGGTGGGTAAGAGGGAGTTATTAATCAGTCAGATATAGTGTAGTGGTAAGAGGAGTTATTAACCAGTCAGATATAGTGTGTAGTGGTAAGAGGAGTTATTAATCCAGTCAGATATAGTGTAGTGGTAAGAGGAGTTATTAAATTAGTAGATATAGTGTAGTGGGTAAGAGGAGTATTAAAAAAACCAGTCAGATATAGTGTAGTGGTAAGAGGAGTTATTAATTAGTAGATATAGTGTAGTGGTAAGAGGAGTTATTAACCAGTAGTATATAGTGTAGTGGTAAGAGGAGTTATTTTGAACCAGTATGATATAGTGTAGTGGTAAGAGGAGTTATTAAAGTAGATATAGTGGGTAAGGAGATTAACCAAGATATAGAGAGGGTAAGAGGGAGTATTAATCCAGTAGATATATGTAGTGGTAAGAGGAGTATTAAAGAATGATATAGTGTAGTGAAGAATTAACCCAGTAGATATAGTGTAGTGGTAAGAGGAGTTATTAACCAGTAGATACTAGTGGTAAGAGGAGTTATTAACCCAGTCAGATAAGTGTAGTGGTAAGAGGAGTTATTAAATCAGTTAGATAGGTGTGGTAAGAGGAGTTATTAACATAGATATAGTGTAGTGAAGAGGAGATTAACAGTAAAGATATAGTGTAGTGGTAAGAGGAGTTAATAACCAGTCAGATATAGAGAGGGTAAGAGGAGTTATTAACAACAGATATAGTGTAGGGAAAGAGGAGTTATTACCCAGTAGATATAGTGTGTAGGGTAAGAGGAGTTATTAACCCAGTCAGATAAGGTAGTGGTAAGAGGAGTTATTAACCAGAGATATAGTGTAGTGGTAAGAGGAGTTATTAACAGTCAGATATAGGGGGAAGAGGAGTTATTAACCAGTCAGATAAGTGTAGTGGTAAGAGGGAGTATTAACCCAGTAGATATAGGTAGTGGTAAGAGGAGTTATTAACCCAGTCAGATATAGTGTAGTGGTAAGAGGAGTTATTAATCCAGTCAGATAAGTGTAGTGGTAAGAGGGAGTTATTAACTTAGTAGAGATAGTGTAGGGTAAGAGGA
This sequence comes from Coregonus clupeaformis, assembly GCF_020615455.1. Classification (NCBI taxonomy): domain Eukaryota; kingdom Metazoa; phylum Chordata; class Actinopteri; order Salmoniformes; family Salmonidae; genus Coregonus; species Coregonus clupeaformis. The sequence continues at coordinate 853,967 of NW_025533540.1, forward strand.
GTTATTAACAAGTATAGTGTAGTGGTAAGAGGAGTTATTAACCCAGTAGATATAGTGTAGTGGTAAGAGGAGTATTAACTCAGTAGATATAGTGTAGTGGTAAGAGGAGTTATTAACCCAAGTGATATATAGTGTAGTGGTAAAAGAGGAGTTATTAACCAGTCAGATGTAGTGTGGTGGAAAGAGGAGTATTAACCAGTAGATATAGTGTAGTGGTAAGAGGAGTTATTAACTAGATATAGTGTAGTGGTAAGAGTGGGAGAATTATCAGTAGATATAGGGGAAGAGTATAACAGTAGAATATAGTGGGTGAAGAGTGAGTATAACCAGTAGATATAGGATTAACCCAGTAGATATAGGAGGGAAAGATATAAGGGTAAGAGGAGTATTAACCCAGTAGATAAAGAGGGAGAATTAAAAGTAGATATAGGAAGTGGTAAGAGGAGTTATTAAGAGTCAGATATAAGGAAGGGGAGTTATTAACCTGAAGTCAGATATAGTGTAGTGGTAAGAGGAGTTATTAACCAATGTGGAGATATAGTGTAGTGGTAAGAGGAGTTATTAATCAGTAGATATAGTGTAGTGGTAAGAGGAGTTATTAATCCAGTCAGATATAGTGTAGTGGTAAGAGGAGTTATTAATCCAGTCAGATATAGTGTAGTGGTAAGAGGAGTTATTAACCCAGTAGATATAGTGTAGTGGTAAGAGGAGTATTAAACTATAGATATAGTGTAGTGGTAAGAGGAGTTATTAACCAGTAGATATAAGTAGTGGAAAGAGGAGTATTAACCAGAAGAAGTGAGGATATAACCAGTAATAAGTGTAAGAGTGGAGTATTAACAGTCAGATATAGTGTAGTGGTAAGGAGGAGTTATTAAACATAGATATAGTGTAGTGGTAAGAGGAGTTATTAACCAGTCAGATATAGTGTAGTGGTAAGAGGAGTTATTAACCAGTAGATATAGTGTAGTGGTAAGAGGAGTTATTAACCCAGTCAGATATAGTGTAGTGGTAAGAGGAGTTATTAACCCAGTCAGATATAGTGTGTAGGGAAAGAGGAGTTATTAACATAGATATAGGGGGAGGGAGAAAATAGATATAGTAGTGGTAAGAGGAGTATTATTGAGGAGTAAGTGGTGGGAAACCAGTAGATATAGAGTGGTAAGGAGATATTAACCAGTAGATATAGTGTAGTGGTAAGAGGAGTTATTAACCAGTCAGATATAGTGTAGTGGTGAGAGGAGTTATTAAATAGATATAGAGTAGTGGTAAGAGGAGTTATTAATCCAGTCAGATATAGTGAGGGTAAGAGGAGTTGTTAATCAGTCAGATAAGTGTAGTGGTGAGAGGAGTATAACAGTAGATAATGTGGTGAGAGGAGTATTAACCAGTAGATATAGGGGGTAAGAGGAGTTATTAAAATAGATATAGTGTGGGTGGTAAGAGGAGTAACAGTAGATATAGTGTAGGGTAAGAGAGATTAACAAATGTAGATATAGTGTAGTGGTAAGGAGGAGTTATTAATCAGTCAGATATAGTGTAGTGGTAAGAGGAGTTATTAACATGAGATATAGTGTAGTGGTAAGAGGAGTATTAATCAGATAGATATAGGTAGGGTAAGAGGAGTTATTAAAACAGTCAGATATAGTGTAGTGGTAAGAGGAGTTATTAACCCAGTCAGATATAGTGTAGTGGTAAGAGTGAGTTATTAATCAGTCAGATATAGTGTAGTGGGTGAGAGGAGTTATAACAGTCAGATATAGGTAGTGGTAAGAGGAGTTATTAATCAGTCAGATATAGTGTAGTGGTAAGAGGAGTTATTAACCCAGTCAGATATAGTGTAGTGGTGAGATGGAGTATAAAGAGTATAGTGTGAGGAATATAACGATAAGGGGGTAAGAGGGGTTATTAAATGATATAGTGTAGTGGTAAGAGGAGTTATTAATCAGTAGATATAGTGTAGTGGTAAGAGGAGTTATTAACTCAGTCAGATATAGTTAGTGGTAAGAGGAGTTATTAAAGAGATATAGTGTAGTGGTGAGTGAGGAGTTATTAACTAGTCAGATGTAGTGTAGTGGTGAGAGTGAGTTATTAACCAGTCAGATAGTAGTGTAGTGGTGAGAGGAGTATTAACGTCAATATAGTGTAGGGTAAGAGGAGTTATTGTAACCCAGTAGATATAGGTGTAGGGGTAAGAGGAGCTATTAAATCAGTCAGATATAGTGTGTAGTGGTAAGAGGAGTTATTAACCCAGTCAGATATAGTGTAGTGGTAAGAGGAGTTATTAACCCAGTAGATATAGTGTAGGGTAAGAGGAGTTATTAACAGTAGAATAGGGGTAAGGGAGTTATAACAGTCAGATATAGTGTAGTGGTAAGAGGAGTTATTAAGTAGTCAGATATAGTGTAGTGGTAAGAGGAGTTATTAACATCAGATATAGTGTAGTGGTAAGAGGAGTATTAAATAGATATAGTGTAGTGGTGTAGAGGAGTTATTAACCTAGTAGATATAGGTAGTGGTAAGAGGAGATTAACCCAGTCAGACATAGTGTAGTGGGTGAGAGAGGAGTTGATAACTCAGTCAGATATAGTGTAGTAGGGAAGAGGAGTATTACCAGAAGATATAGGTAGTGGTAAGAGGAGTTATTAACAGATATAGTGTAGTGGTAAGAGGAGCTATTAACTCAGTCAGATATAGTGTAGGGTAAGAGGAGTTATTAACCTAGTCAGATATAGTGTAGTGGTAAGAGGAGTATTAACCCAGTAGATATAGTGTAGTGGTAAGAGGAGTTATTAACCAGTCAGATATATAGTGAGGGAAAGGAATAAAAATATATGTAGTGGAAGAGAGTATTAACCAAATCAGATATAGGTAGTGGTAAGAGGAGTATTAAAGTAGATATAGGTAGTGGTAAGAGGAGTTATTAACCCAGTCAGATATAGTGTAGTGGTAAGAGTGAGTATTAACCCATTAGATATAGTGTAGTGGTAAGAGGAGTTATTAACCCAGTCAGATATAGTGTAGTGGTAAGAGGAGTTATTAACCCAGTAGATATAGTGTGTAGTGGTAAGAGGAGTTATTAACCAGTAGATATAGTGTAGTGGTAAGAGGAGTTATAACCAGTCAGATATAGGAGGTAAGAGGAGTATTAACAAGTCAGATATAGGTAGTGGTAAGAGGGGAAAGTTATTAACAGTAGATATAGTGTAGTGGTAAGAGGAGTTATTAATCAGTCAGATATAGTGTAGTGGTAAGAGGGAGTTATTAACCAGTCAGATATAGTAGAAGTGGTAAGAGGAGTATTAAATTCATTGTCAGATATAGTGTAGTGGTAAGAGTGAGACATTAACCAGTAGATAGGTAGTGGTAAGAGGAGTTATTAACCAGATAGATATGAGTGGAGTGGTAAGAGGAGTATTAACAGTAGATATAGGTAGTGGTAAGATGTATTAAACAGTAGATATAGTGTAGTGGTAAGAGGAGTATAATGATATAGTGTAGTGGTAAGAGGAGTTATTAACCCAGTCAGATATAGGTAGTGGTAAGAGGAGTTATTAATCAGTCAGATATGAGTGTAGTGGTAAGAGGAGTTATTAAACTATCAGATATAGTGTAGTGGTAAGAGAGTTATTAACCCAGTCAGATATAGTGTAGTGGTAAGAGGGAGTAAAACAGTAGATATAGTGTAGTGGTAAGAGGAGTTATTAAATCAGTCAGATATAGTGTAGTGGTAAGAGGAGTTATTAACCCAGTCAGATATAGTGGTAGTGGTAAGAGGAGTTATTAATCAGTCAGATATAGTGTAGTGGTAAGAGGAGTTATTAATCAGTCAGATATAGTGTAGTGGTAAGAGGAGTTATTAACCCAGTCAGATAAGGTAGTGGTAAGAGGAGTTATTAACCAGTCAGATATAGTGTATGCGGTAAGAGGAGTTATTAAACCAGTCAGATATAGTGTAGTGGTAAGAGGAGTTATTAATCCAGTAGATATAGGGTAGTGGTAAGAGGAGTTATTAACCCAGTCAGATATAGTGTAGTGGTAAGAGGAGTTATTAACCAGTGATAAGTGTAGTGGTAAGAGGTGAGTTATTAACCCAGTCAGATATAGTGTAGTGGTAAGAGGAGTTATTGTCCAGTCAGATATAGTGTAGGGTAAGAGGAGTTATTAACCCAGTCAGATAAGGTAGTGGTAAGAGGAGTTAAGTAGATATAGTGTAGTGGTAAGAGGAGTATTAACTATAGATAATGTAAGAGGAGATACCCATAGATATGGTGTAATGTGGTAAGAGGAGTATTAACCCAGTAGATATAGTGTAGTGGTAGAATAAAGTAGATATAGTGTAGTGGTAAGAGGAGTTATTAACCCAGTAGATATAGTGTAGTGGTAAGAGGAGTATTAACCAGTAGATATAGTGTAGTGGTAAGAGGAGTTATTAACAAGATATAGAAGAACCCAGCCAGATATATACAGTGGTAAGAGGAGTTATTAACCAATGTGATATAGTGCAGTGGTAAGAGTGAGTTATTAACTCCAGTCAGATATAGTGTAGAGGGTAAGAGGAGTTATTAACCTAGTCAGATATAGTGCAGTGGTAAGAGGAGTTATTAAACCAGTCAGATATAGTGTAGTGGTGAGAGGAGTTATTAACCAGTAGATATAGTGTAGTGGTAAGAGGAGCTATTAATTCAGTCAGATATAGTGTAGTGGTAAGAGGAGTTATTAATCCAGTGATATATGTAATGGTAAGAGGAGACATAACTAGTAGATATAGTGTGTAGTGGTAAGAGAGAGTGCTAACTCAGTCAGATATAGTGTAGTGGTAAGAGGAGTTATTAAACCTAGTCAGATATATGGTAAGAGGAGTTATTAACCAGTCAGATATAGTGTAGTGGGCAGGAGTTAACACTCCAGTCAGATATAGTGTAGTGGTAAGAGGAGTTATTAATCCAGTCAGATATAGTGCAGTGGTAAGAGGAGTAATAACCTAGTCAGATATAGTGTAGGGGTAAGAGGAGTTATTAACCCAGCTAGATATAGTGTAGTGGTAAGAGGAGCTATTAACCAAATGATAGGTGGTAAGAGGAGTTATTAAACTAGTCAGATATAGTGTAGTGGTAAGATGAATAATACAGTAGATATAGTGCAGTGGTGAGAGGAGTTATTAAACTACTAGATATAGTGTAGTGGTAAGAGGAGTTATTAACCTAGTCAGATATAGTGTAGTGGTAAGAGGGAGTTATTAACCTGAATAGATATAAAGTTATTAACTGAAATAGATATAGTGTAGTGGCAAGAGGAGAGTTATTAATCCAGTCAGATATAGTGTAGTGAAGAGGAGTTATTAACCAGCTGATATAGCAGTGGTAGAGGAGTGAATAACCTATTATGATATAGTGTAGTGGCAGAGGAGTATAATTCAGTCAGATATAGTGGGGTGGTAAGAGTGAGTAACGAAATGATACAGTAGTGGTGGAAAGAGAATATTAACCCAGTCAGATATAATGTAGTGGTAAGAGGAGTTATTAACCAGTAGATATAGTGTAGTGGTAAGAGAGAGTTATTATTAACTCCAGTCAGATATAGTGTAGTGGTAAGAGGGAGTTATTAACTAAATGATATAGTGTAGTGGTAAGAGGAGTTATTAACCCAGTAGATATAGTGTATGGGTAAGAGTGAGTTATTAACTCCAGTCAGATATAGTGTAGTGGTAAGAGGAGTTATTAATCCAGTAGATATGGTAAGAGGAGCTAACCATAGATAAGGTGTAGTGGTAGAGTATTAAACCAGTAGATATAGTGTAGTGGTAAGAGGAGTTATTAACCAGTCAGATATAGTGTGTGTAGTGGTAAGAGGAGTTACAACCCAGTCAGATATAATAGTGGTAAGAGGAGTTATTAACCCAGTCAGATACAGTGTGTAAATGGTAAGAGGAGTTATTAACCCAGTCAGATATAAGTGATGGGTAGAGTGAGTTATTAACCCAGTCAGATATAGTGTAGTGGTAAGAGGAGTTATTAACCCAGTAGATATAGTGTAGTGGTAAGAGGAGCTAAAACAGTAGATATAGTGTAAGTGGTAAGAGGAGTTATTAATCCAGTCAGATATAGTGCAGTGGTAAGATGAGATATTAACCCAGTAGATATAGTGTAGCAGTAAGAGGAGTTATTAACCAGCCGATATAGTGTAGTGGTAAGAGGACATAACCCAGTAGATATAAAAAAAGATTAACTCCAGTCAGATATAGTGTAATGTAAGAGGAGTTATTAACTCAGCTAAGAAGTATGCAGGGGTGAGAGGAGTTATTAACCCAGTCAGATATAGTGTAGGTAAGAGGAGTTATTAACCCAGTCAGATATAGTGTAAAGAGGAGCAGTTTAACTAGTCAGATATAGTGTAGTAAGAGTGAGATATAACCAGTAGATATAGTGCAGTGGTAAGATGAGGTTATTAACCCAGTCAGATATAGTGTGGTGGGTAAGAGGAGTTATTGACCAGTCAGATATAGTGTAAAGAGGAGTTATTAACCCAGTCAGATATAGTGTAGTGGTGGGAGGAGTTATTAACCAGTCAGATATAGTGTAGTGGTAAGAGGAGTTATTAATCCAGTCAGGATATAATAGTGGTAAGAGGAGTTATTAACTCAGTCAGATATAGGTGGTGGTAAGAGGAGTTATTAAACAGTAGATATAGTGTAGTGGTAAGAGGAGTTATTAACCCAGTCAGATATAGTGGTAAGAGGAGTTATTAACCCAGTCAGATAGTAATGGTAAGAGGAGTTATTAACCCAGTCAGATATAGTGATAAGAGGAGTATCAGTAGATATAAAGTGCAGTGGTAAGAGAGGAACATTAACCAGTCAGATATAGTGTGGTGGTAAGAGGAGTTATTAACTAGCCTGGGGGAGAGAGGTGGAGTGGTAAGAGAGACATAACCCAGTAGATATAGGTAGTGGTAAGAGGAGTTATTAATCCAGTAGATATAGGTAGTGGTAAGAGGAGTTATTAACCAGTCAGATATAGTGTAATGGTAAGAGTGAGGCATAACCCAGTTATATAGTGTAGTGGTAAGAGGAGTTATTAACCCAGTCAGATATGGTAAGAGGAGTTATTAACCTAGCCAGATATAGTGTAGTGGTAAGAGGAGTTATTAACCCAGTCAGATATAGTGCAGTGGTAAGAGGAGTTATTAACCCAGTAGATATAGTGTAGTGGTAAGAGGAAAGTTATTAATCAAATGGATATAGTGTAGTGGTAAGAGGAGTTATTAATCCAGTCAGATATAGTGTAGTGGTAAGAGGAATATTAACCCAGCCAGATATAGTGTAGTGGTAAGAGGAGTTATTAACTCAGTCACAGTGTGGTAAGAGGAGTTATTAATCCAGTCAGATATAGTGTAGTGGTAGAGTATAATCTAAAATAGATATAGTGTAGTGGTAAGAGGAGATATTAATCCAGTCAGATATAGTGTAGTGGTAAGAGAGTTATTAACCAGTCAGATATAGTGTGGTGGTAAGAGCACCAATCAGTCAGATATAGTGTGATGGTCAGAGGAGTTATTAACCAGTCAGATATAGCAGTGGTATATAGAGCAATAACCCAGTCAGATATAGGAGTGGTAAGGAGGAGTTATTAAATAGATATAAGTGGGGAGGAGTTATTAACCAGTAGATATAGTGTGTGGTAAGAGGAGTTATTAACCCAGTATAGTGTAGTGGTAAGAGAGAGTTATTAAAATAATGATATAGTGTAGTGGTAAGAGGAGTTATTAAACCAGTCACATATAGTGTAGTGGTAAGAGGAGTTATTAATCCAGTCAGATATATAGTGTGTAGTGGTGTATAGGAGTTATTAACCAGTCAGAGTATAGTGCAGTGGTAAGAGGAGTTATTAAACAACAGATATAGTGTAGTGGTAAGAGGAGTCATTAACCCAGTCAGATATAGTGTAGTGGTAAGAGGAGTTATTAAACCAGTCAGATATAGTGTAGTGTAAGAGGAGTTATTAACCAGTAGATATAGTGTAGTGGTAAGAGGAGTTATTAACCCAGTCAGATATAGTGTAGTGGTAAGAGAAGTTTATTAATCCAGTCACATATAGTGAAAGTGGGTAAGAGGAGTTATTAACCCAGTCAGATATAGTAGTGGCAAGAGGAGTTATTAACCCAGTCAGACATAGTGCAGTAAGAGTGACATAATACAGTCAGATATAGGTGTAGTGGTGAGAGGAGGCATAATCAGTACACATAGTGTAGTGGTAAGAGGAGTTATTAATCCAGTCAGATATAAAGTAGTGGTAAGTATGAGCATAACTAAATGATATAGTGGTAAAGAGGAGTTATTAAACCAGTAGATATAGTAAAGTGGGTAAGAGGAGACATAACCCAGTCAGATATAAAGGGTAAAAGATATTATTAAATCTAAATGTGGACAGGTAAGAGGAGTTATTAAACCAGTCAGATATAGTGTAGTGGTAAGAGGAGTTATTAACCAGTAGATATAGTGTGTAAAGTGGGTAAGAGGAGCTATTAACCAGTCAGATATAGTGAAAAGGGGGGGAGGAGTATTAACCCAGTCAGATATAGGCAGTGGTAAGAGGAAAGCTATTAACCCAGTCAGATATAGTGTGTAGTGGTGGAGAGGAAATATTAATTAGTAGATATATTGTAGTGGTAAGGAGGAGTTATTAACTAGTCAGATATAGTGTAGTGGTAAGAAGAGTTATTAAATAATAGATATGGAATTAACCAGTCAGATATAGTGTAGTGGTAAGAGGAGTTATTAATCAGTCAGATATAGTGTAGTGGGTAAGAGGAGACATAACCCAGTAGATACAGTGTAGTGGCAAGAGGAGTTATTAACCCAGTAGATATATAGTGCAGTGGCAAGAGGAGTTATTAACCTAGCTAGATATAGTGTAGTGGTAAGGTAAGAGTTATTAACAGATAAAATGATATAGTGGTAAGAGGAATATTAACCAGTCAGATATAGTGTAGTAAGGAGTTAACAACTGAGTCAGATATAGTGTAGCAGCAAGAGGAGTTATTAAACCAGTCAGATATAGCGTAGTGGTAAGAGGAGTTATGAATCTAGCCGATATAGTGTAGTGGTAAGAGAGTTATTAATCAGTCAGATATAGTGCAGTGTGGTAAGAGGAGCTATTAATCCAGTCAGATATAATGTAGTGGTAAGAGGAGTTAACCCAGTCAGTATAGTAGTGGTAAGAGGGAGACTCAGTAGATATAGTGGGGTGCAAGAGGAGTTATTAAACTTAGCCAGATAATAGTGGTAAGAGGAGTTATTAACTATCAGATATATAGTGGTAAGAGATATAACTAACAGACATAGTGTAAAGGAGGAGTTATTAACCCAGTAGATATAGTGTAGTGGGCAGAGGAGTTATTAACTCCAAAAGATATAGTGTAGTGGTAAGAGGAGTTATTAAACCCAGTAGATATAGAGTGGGTAAGAGGAGCTATTAACCAGTCAGATATAGTGTAGTGGTAAGAGGAGTTATTAATCCAGTCAGATATAGTGTAGTGGTAAGTGAGGAGTTATTAATCCAGTCAGATATAGTGTAGTGGTAAGAGGAAAGTGATAACCAGTACATATAGTGTAGTGGTGTGAGTGAGTATTAACCCAGTAGATATAGTGTAGTGGTAAGAGGAGCTATTAACCCAGTAGATAATAGTGGTAAGAGGAGTTATTAACCAAATGGGATATAAAGTGTAAGAGGAGACATACCATAGATATAGTGCAGGTAAGAGGAGTTATTAAACTAGTCAGATATAGTAAGAGGTAAGAGAGCTATTAACCCAGTAGATATAGTGTAGTGGTAAGAGGAGTTATTAACCAGTCAGATATAGTGTAGTGGTAAGAGGAGTTATTAACCAAAAATGATATAGTGTAAAGTGGTAAGAGGAGTTATTAAACCAGCCAGATATAGTGTAGTGGTAAGAGGAGCATTAAACTGTGGTAGATATGTGGTAAGAGAGTTATTAACCAGTCAGATAACTAGTGGTAAGAGAGTTATTAACCCAGTCAGATATAGTGGGAAGATACACCATAGATATAGTGTAGTGGTAAGAGGAGTTATTAACCCAGTAGATATAGTGTAGTGGTAAGAGGAGCTATTAACCCAGTCAGATATAGTGTAGTGGAAAAGAGGAGTTATTAATCAGCTATAGTAGTGTAGTGGTAAGAAGAGTTATTAATCCAGTAGATATAGTGAGTGGTAAGAGGAGTTATTAACCAGTAGATATAGTGTAGGCAGAGGAGTTATTAACTATCAGATATAGTGCAGTGGTAAGAGGAGTTAATAATCCAGTCACACATAGTGTAGTGGTAAGAGGAGTTATTAACTCAGTCAGATATAATAGTGGTAAGAGGAGCTAACCATAGATATAGTGTATAAGAGGAGTTATTAACTGTCAGACAGAAAAGAGATATTAACCCAGTCAGATAGGAGTATAATATCAGATATAGTGTAGTGGTGATGATACAACTGGGGTCAGATATAGCAGGGTAAGAGAGTTATTAACCAAATGTATGAGAGTGTATAAGAGGAGTTAATAACTATATGTAGATATAGTGTAGTGGTAAGAGGAGTTATTAACTGAAGTCACATATAGTGTAGTGGGTAAGAGGAGATATTAACCTGTGTCAGATATAGTGGGTAGTGGTAAGAGGAGTTATTAACCCAGTCAGATATAGTGTAGTGGTAAAAGAGAGCAGTTAACCAGTCAGATATATTGTAGTGGTAAGAGGAGTTATTAAAGTACATATTGTAGTGGTAAGAGGAGTTATTAACCCAGTCAGATATAGTGTAGTGGTAAGAGGAAACATAACCAGTCAGATATAGTGGGTAAGAGGAGCTATAATGATATAGTGTAGTAAGAGGAGTATTAAATAGTAAAGAGAGAGTTATTAACCCAGTAGATATAGTGGTAAGAGGAGTTATTAAACTAGTGATATAGTGTAGTGGTAAGAGTGAGGCATAACCTGGCTGATATAGGAAGAGGAGTTATTAACTCCAGACGATATAGTGTAATGGTAAGAGGAGTTATTAACCCAGTCAGATATAGTGTGGTGGGTGGGAGGAGGCATAACCCAGTCAGATATAGTGTAGGCAAGAGGAGTTATTAACCCAGTCAGATATAGTGTAGTGGTAAGAGGAGTTATTAACTAAATAAGATATAGTGTAGTGGTAAGAGGAGTTATTAATCAGCTGTGGGATATAGTAAGAGTGTAAGAGGAGTTACAACTCCAGCTGATATATGGTGTAGTGGTAAGAGGAGTTGGCTAACCAGCTGATATAGTGTAGTGGTAAGAGGAGTTATTAACCCAGTCAGATATAGTGTAGTGGTAAGAGGAGTTATTAAACTAGTCAGATATAGTGTAGAAGAGGAGTTATTGTAAATCAGTCAGATATATGGGGTAAGAGGAGTTATTAACCCAGTAGATATAGTGAGTGGTAAGAGGAGTTATTAACCAGTCAGATATAGTGTAGTGAAAGGGAGTATTAACCCAGTCAGATATAGTGTAGTGGTAAGAGGAGTTATTAACTCCAGTCAGATACCTAGTGGTAAGAGGAGTTATTAACTAAATAGATATAGTGTAATGGTAAGAGGAGTTATTAACCCAGTAGATATATAGTGTAGTATAGAGTGAGTTATTAACTAGTAGATATAAGGAGTATTAACCAGTCAGATATAGTGTAGTGGTAAAAGGAGTTATTAAATCATCAGATATAGTGTAGTGGTAAGAGGGATAATCCAGGCGATACTAGTGGCAAGAGGAGCTATTAACCAGTCAGATATAGTGTAGTGTAAGAGGAGTTATTAAATCAGTCAGATATAGTGTAATGGAAAAGGAAGAGTTATTAACCCAAATAAGAATAGTGTAGTGGTAAGAGGAGTTATTAACAAAATAGATATAGTGGTAAGAGGAGTATTAACCCAAACAGATATAGTGTAGTGGTAAGAGGAGTTATTAACCCAGTCAGATATAGGTGTGGTAAGAGGAGTTATTAACCCAGTAGATATAGTGCAGTGGTAAGAGGAGTTATTAATCCAGTCAGATATAGTGTAGTGGTAAGAGGAGTTATTAATCAGTCAGATATAAAGAGTGGTAAGAGGAGTTATTAACCCAGTAGATATAGTGTAGTGGTAAGAATAATTATTAACCCAGTCAGATATAGTGTAGTGGTAAGAGGAGTTATTAACCAAATGTGGGATATAGTGCAGTGGCAAGAGGAGATTAACCCAAATGGGGGGATTGTAGTGGTAAGATGAGTTATTAACCCAGTAGATATAGTGTAGTGGTAAGAGTGAGCTATTAATCCAGTAGATATAGTGTGTAGTGGTAAGAGGAGTTATTAATCCAGTCAGGATATAGTGTAGTGGTCAGAGGAGTTATTAACCAAGTAGACATAGCAGTGGGTGAGAGGAGTTATTAACTCCAGTCAGATATAGGTGAAAGGGTAAGAGGAGTTATTAACCAGTAGATATATGTAGTGGTGGGAGGAGTTAACAACTAAAAGGTAGTGGTAAGAGGAATACACACCAGTCAGATATAGTGTAGGGTAAGAGGAGTTATTAATCCAGTCAGATATAGTGTAGTGGTAAGAGGGAGTTATTAACCAGTCACATATAGTGTAGTGGTAAGAGGAGGTTATTAACCCAGTCAGATATAGTGGGGAAAAAAGAGGAGTTATTAAACCAGTCAGATATAGTGTAGTGGTAAGAGGAGTTATTAACCAGTCGATATAGTGTAGTGGTAAGAGGAGTTATTAACCCAGCTAGATATAGCAGTGGTAAGAGTGAGTTATTAACCAGTCAGATATAGTGTAGTGGTAAGAGGAGTTATTAACCCAGTAGATATAAGTGGTAAGAGGAGTTATTAATCCAGTCAGATAATGAGGTAAGAGGAGTTATTAATCCAGTCAAACAGGTAGTGGTAAGAGGAGTTATTAACCCAGTAGATATAGTGTAGTGGTAAGAGAGGAGTTATTAACCCAGTAGATATATGTGGTAAGAGGAAGCAAACAGTGATATTGCAGTGGTAAGAGTGAGCTAACAATCAGTACATATTATAGTGTAGTGGTAAGAGGAGTTATTAACCCAGCTGATATAGTAGTGGTAAGAGTGTTATTAATCCAGTCAGATATAGTGTGGTAGAGGAATTAATAGTAGATATAGTGTAGTGTGCAGAGGAGTTATTAATCCAGCCAGATATAGTGTAGTGGTAAGAGGAGTTATTAACTCAGCCAGATATAGTGGGGAAGATTAATGAACAGATATAGTGTAGTGGTAAGAAAACCAGTAGATATAGAGTGGTAAGAGGAGTTATTAATCAGCTGATATAGTGTAGTGGTAAGAGGAGTTATTAACCCAGTAGATATATGAGTGGTAAGAGGAGTTATTAACCCAGTCAGATATAGTGTAGTGGTGAGAGAGTTATTAAATCAGTCAGATAGTATTGTGGTGGTAAGAGGAGTTATTAAACCAGTCAGATATAGTGCAGTGGCAAGAGGAGTTTATTAACCAGTCAGATATAGTGCAGTGGTAAGAGGAGTTATTAACTAAGTCAGGATATAGTGTAGTGGGTAAGAGGAGTTATTAAACTGGTCAGATATAGTGTAGTGGTAAGAGGAGTTATTAACCCAGTAGATATAGTGTAGTGGTAAGAGTGAGTTATTAACCCATTCAGATATAGTGTAGTGGTAAGAATATTATTAACCCAGTCAGATATAGTGTAGTGGTAAGAATATTTATTAACTCAGTCAGATACCTTGGAAGATTAACCAGTAGATATAGAGTGGAAGAGGAGTTATTAATCAGTCAGATATAGGTGTAGTGGTAAGAGGAGTTATTAACCATTGTGGGATATTGGTAGAGTGAGTTATTAACCTAAATAAGATATAGTGTAATAAGGAGGAGTTATTAAACCACAATATAGTGAGTGGCAAGAGGAGACAGACAACCAGTCAGATATAGTGCAGTAGAGGAGTTATTAACCCAGTCAGATATATAGTGGTGGAGGAAATTAACCAGTCAGATACACGGTAAGAGGAATATTAACCAGTCAGATATAGTGGGGGACAACCAGTTTGATATAGTGTAGTGGTAAGAGGAGTTATTAACCCAGTCAGATATAGTGTAGTGGTAAGAGGAGTTATTAACCAGTCAGATATAGTGTAGTGGTAAGAGTGGGAGTTATTAACCATAGATATAGTGTAGTGGTAAGAGGAGTTATTAACCCAGTCAGATATATAGTGTAGTGGTAAGAGGAGTTATTAACCATAGATATATGTGAGGAGTATTAACCAGTAGATATAGGTGGTAAGAGGGAGTTATTAACCCAGTAGATATAGTGTAGTGGTAAGAGGAGTTATTAACCCAGTCAGATATAGTGTAGTGGTAAGAGGAGTTATTAACCCAGTCAGATATAGTGTAGTGGTAAGAGGAGAGCATAACCCAGTCAGATATAGTGTAGTGGTAAGAGGAGTAACTCCAGTAGATATAGTGTGCAGTAAGAGAGTTAACAATAGATATAGTGTAGTGGTAAGAGGATTTATTAACCAGTCAGATATATATAGTGTATAAGAGGAGTATTAACCCAGTCAGATATAGTGTAGTGGTAAGAGGAGTTATTAACCAGTCAGATAACTAGTGGTAAGAGGAGTATTAACCCAGTCAGATATGGTGTAGTGGTAAGAGGAAAACATAGATATAGTGTAGTGGTAAGAGGAGACATAACCCAGTAGATATAGTGGTAGAGTGAGTTATTAACCCAGTCAGAGATATAGTGTAGTGTGGTAAGAGGAGTTATTAACCAGTAGATATAGTGTAGTGGTAAGAGGAGTTATTAATCAGTGATATAGTGTAGTGGCAAGAGGAGGCATAACCAGTCAGATATAGTGTAGTGGGTAAGAGGAGTTATTAATCCAGTCAGATATACAGTGTAGTGGTAAGAGGAGTTATTAATTCTGTGATATAGTGTAGGAGGAGTTATTAATCCAGTCAGATATAGTGTAGTGGTAAGAGGAGTTATTAACCCAGTATGATAGCAGTGTAGTGGTAAGAGGAGTTATTAACCCAGTCAGATATAGTGTAAGGGAAGCTACCAGTAGATATAGGTAGTGGTAAGAGGAGTTATTAACCAGTCAGATAAAGT